>NW_026993260.1:0-16794 GCF_028769735.1 Zonotrichia leucophrys gambelii
CCCTTTCCCATCCCCTCCCCCATGCACCCCCCACACCCCTTTAAGCCCCGCCCTTCCTTTTAGTCCCCGCCCCTTTCTCCTTAAGCCCCGCCCCTCCACTTAACCCCGCCCCTTTCCGCTTAAACCCCGCCCATCTTTTTGCCCGCCCCGCGCTGCGCCACACCACCAGTTAAACCCCCCCTTCCCTTAAGCCCCGCCCATCTTTCTGGCCCCGCCCCCACGCTGCGGCCGCAGACCACACCACCCCAGTTAAACCCCGCCCCTTTCCCCTTAAGCCCCGCCCTCTGTTCTGGCCCCGCCCCCGCGCTGCGGCCGCAGGCCCCGCCCCTCCGCCATGGCCCGCGCTCCCGCCTCCGCCCCGGCGCCCCCCCCGTGGCCGGACTCCCGGCGTGCCCCGCGCGGGGGGGGCCCCTCCCAGCCCCCCCCGCGTCCCGGGACCCCCCCCCAAACCGCGGGTACCCCCCCCTCAGCCCCCCATGACCCCTCGGTGCTCGCTGGGACCCCCCTCCCTCCCGTTTCCATCCCGGACATCACCGAGCCCCCCCCCACACCGGGGGTCCCCGAATCCGCCGCTGCCCCCCCAGGGGACCCCGAGATCCCCGCGCCCCCCGGGGGGGTGGTCGTGGTCGGGGGGGGGTCCCGGCGGGTTCTGTTCGCCGATGCTCTGGGGCTGCCCCTGACCCGCCTGCGGCAATACCGGCCCTGGGACCCCCGGGGGAGGGGGGGCGGCGGGGGAGGGACCCCCGAAAAGGGGGAGGGGGGCGCGGTGGGAGAGCCGCCCCCCCCCGGGATCTGGATGAGGCCTGGGAAGGGCAGGTAAGAGATTGGGGGGGGGGGGGGTAAATCTGCATGGGGGACCCCCCCTCAAAATGGGGTCAACACCTTGCATGTGCCCCCCGAAATTGAGGGGGGGGCTGTGGTGCATGGCTGGGACCCCCCCCCAAACCCCGAACCCTCGGGTTCCGAATGTGGGTCACACTCCCCCACCCCTAATTTGGGGGGGCTGGGGGGGGGTGCGGCCTGTCCGGTGACCCCCCCACACCCGTGTCCCCCCCAAAAGGCCGCAGGAGGCGGAGGACGCGCAGCCCCCACCCCCCGAGCACAGCACAGGTAAATATTTCCCCCCCCCCCCTAAAATTTGGGGGTGCACCTCCAATTTTTGAGACCCTTTGGGACCCCCACCCCTCAGAAATGTCCCTGTAACCCCACTTTGTCACCCTCACCCCCCCCACGGAACTTTTGGGGGTCGCTTTTCCCTCCCTACAGAGCCTGACCCTGCCCCAACGCCCCCAACGGATGCGGAGCAGCCGCCAGCACAGGTGAGACAACACCCAAAATTGGGGTGCCCCCTCCCTCAGTGATCGGGGTACCCCAAAATGGGTGTACCTCAAATTGGGGGTACCCCAAAATGGGTGTACCTCAAATTGGGGGTACCCCAAAATGGGGGTACCCCAAATTGGAGGTACCCCAAAATGGGTGTACCTGAAATTGGGTGTACCTCAAAATGGGGGTACCTCAAATTGGGTGTACCCCAAAATGCGGGTACCCCAAAATGGGGGTACCCCAAAATGGGTGTAACCTCAAATTGGGGGTACCCTAAAATGGGGGTACCTCAAAATGGGTGTACCCTAAAATGGGTGTACCCCAAAATGGGGGTACCTCAAAATAGGTGTACCCCAAAATGGGTGTATCTTAAATTAGGGGTACCCTAAAATGGGTGTACCCCAAATTGCGGGTACCTCAAATTGGGGGTACCTCAAAATGAGCGTACCCCAAAATGGGGGTACCCCAAAATGGGTGTACCCCAAAATGGGGGTACCTCAAAATGGGTGTACCCCAAATTGGAGGTACCCAAAATGGGTGTACCTGAAATTGGGGGTACCTCAAAATGGGTGTACCCCAAATTGGAGGTACCCCAAAATGGGTGTACCTCAAAATGGGTGTACCCTAAAATGGGTGTACCCCAAAATGGGGGTACCTCAAAATGGGTGTACCTCAAATTGGGTATAGCTCAAAATGGGGGTACCTCTAATTGGGGGTACCCCAAAATGGGTGTACCCCAAAATGGGGGTACCTCAAATTTGGGGTACTTCAAAATTGGTGTACCCCAAATTGTGGGTACCTCAAATTGGGGATACCTCAAAATGGGTGTACCTCTAATTGGGGGTACCCCAATTTCAGGTACCCCAAAATGGGTGTACCTGAAATTGGGTGTACCTCAAAATGGGTGTACCCCAAATTGGAGGTACCCTAAAATGGGTGTACCTCAAAATGGGTGTACCCTAAAATGGGTGTACCTCAAATTGGGGGTATCCCAAATTGGGGGTACCCCAGATTGCGGGTACCCCAAATGATCCCCTCCCCATTTAGGGCACCGAGGACGAGGCGGTGGCGCGGGAGCTGGAGCAGCTCTACCTGTCCCACCTGCGCCGCCTTCGCGGGGGGGACCCCAACGACAGCGACCCCCTCCCCAAAACCGGGGACCCCCCGTTTCCCGACCGAGCCCCCAACACGTCCCTGGCCAACGAGATGGCGCTGCGCTATGAGGGGGGCGGGGGTCGCTGCAGCCCCCCGGCGCTGCGGGGCAGGGGGGGCCCCCTGGAGGGGGCGCTGGTGGTACCGGCCCGGCCCCCCCCCCGCGGCAGAAGTTTTGGGGGGGCCCTCAGGGGGTGCGGGGTGGTTTTGGCTTTGGCCGTGCTGGTGCCCGTGGCCTGGGGGGGGGACGGGGGGGGTCCCACGGCTGCGGTGGCTTTGGGCATTTACCTGGCGCTGGCGTGGCTCACGTGAGGGTGGGGGGACCCTGATTGTCACCCCCAAAATTGTCACCTCCCCAAAAAGTCACAGCAACACCCCCACACATTTCACCTCTGAAAAAGTGGGACATCCCTAAATCAGTCAGGGGAGGGGGCGATGGAAGGGTACCCCCTAAATGGAGGGGGGGAATGGAAGGGCACCCCCTAAATAGAAGGGAACCCCTAAATGGAGAGGCACCCCCAAATGGAAGGGTGCCCCCAAATGGAAGGAACCCAAAATGGAGGGGCATCCCCTAAATGGAGGGGAACCCCCAAATGGAAGGGAACTCCCTAAAAGGGAGGGGCACCCCCAAATGGAAGGGAACCCTAAAATGGAAGATTCCTAAAATGGAAGGTGCCCTAAAATGGAAGGGCACCCCTAAAAGGAAGGGCACCCAAAATGGAAGGGCACCCCCAATTGGAAGGGAACTACCAAAAGGAAGGGAACCCCAAATGTAGGGGCACCCTAAATGGAAGGGCACCCCTAAAGGAAAGGAACCCTAAAATGGAAGGGTAACCCCTAAATGGAAGGGATCCCCCCAAAAGGAAAGGAACCCCTAAATGGAGGAGCACCCCCAAAATGGAGGGGAACCCCCCAATTAGAAGTGAACCCCTGAATGGAAGGGCACCCCAAAATCAGAGGGCGCCCAAAATGGAAGGGCACCCCTAAAGGGAAGGGCACTGCAAAATGGAGGGGAACCCCCAATTGGAAGGGCACCCCTAAATGGAAGGGAACCCCCCAAATTGAAGGGCACCCCCAAATCCCCCCCCCACACCGGGGTGGGGGGCACTGTCACTTTGTGGGACCCCCCCCACCCCCCCCGAATCATGTGCACCCCACCCGGGTTTTGGGGTGCCCCTGTGTACATACAGCCATGGAACGATGGTGTCCCGAGTTCTTGTCGTGGGGGGGGGTGGGGGGAATTTTTTGGGGGTGGGGGGTGTCATTTTGGGGTGGGGGGTGTCATTTTGGGGTGGGGGTGTGTAATTTTGGGGTGGTGGGGTGTAGGGGAGGGTTGTCTGTCTCTGTTTAGGGGATGGTGGCCCTGTCCCTTCCTCCCCCCCCTGGTGTCCCCGAGTTTTTGTCGTGGGGGGTTGTGGATTTTTGGGGTGTGTGTGTGTAATTTTGGGGTGGTGGGTGTAATTTTGGGGGGTGGGTGTAATTTTGGGGTGAGGGGTGTAATTTTGGGGTGGTGGGGGGTAGGGGAGGGTTGTCTGTCTCTGTTTAGGGGGTGGTGGCCCTGTCCCTCCACCCCCTTTGGTGTCCCCGAGTTTTTGTCGTGGGGGGGTTGTGGATTTTTGGGGTGTGTGTGTCTAATTTTGGGATGTGTGTGTAATTTTGGGGTGGTGGGGTGTAGGGGAGGGTTGTCTGTCTCTGTTTGGGGGGTGGTGGCCCTGTCCCTCCACCCCCTTTGGTGTCCCCGAGTTTTTGTCGTGGGGGGGTTGTGGATTTTTGGGGTGGGGGGTGTCATTTTGGGGTGTGTGTGTGTAATTTTGGGGTGTGTGTCTAATTTTGGGATGTGTGTGTAATTTTGGGGTGGGGGGGGTAGGGGAGAGTTGTCTGTCTCTGTTTAGGGGGTGGTGGCCCTGTCCCCCCCCCCCCGGTGTCACTGTCGCAGCCGTTTCCTGCCCTCGGGGACGCCCCCAGCAAAGGTCACGGGGGGAGGGGGGGGGCCCTGGGTGACAAAGGGCCCCCCCAGCCCCTGAGGGTGGTGCAGGCTCAGCTGGGGCTGTCAGGACATGGGAGCCATGTCGCGATAGAAGGGTCTGTGACAGCCTGGGGGGGTCCTGAGTGTCCTGGGAGCAATTGGGGAGGGGGTCCTAAAGAACTTGGGGGGTCCTGAATGTCTTGGGAGCAGCTGGGGTGAGGGTCCTGAGCCCCCTGGAAGAACTGGGGGGTCCTGAGTGCTGGGAGTAGCTGGGGAGGGGGTCCTGAGTATCCTGGGGTGGGGGTCTTGAACTCCCCTGAAGAACCTGATTGTCCTGGGAGTAGTTGGGGTGGGGGTCTTGAAGAACTTGGGGGGTCCTGAATGTCCTGGGAGCAGCTGAGGGGGGGTCCTGAGCCCCCTAGGATAAAGTGGGGAGTGGTCCTAAAGCTCCTTGGAGGCACTTGGGGGGTCTCGAGGGTCCTGGAAGAAACTGGGGAGGGGGTCTTGAACCCCTCTGAAGAACCTGATTGTCCTGGGAGTAGTTGGGGTGGGGGTCTTGAAGAACTTGGGGGGTCCTGAATGTCCTGGGAGCAGCTGGGGAGGGTCTGGAGCCCCCTAGGATGAAGTGGGGAGTGGTCCTAAAGCCCCTTGGAGGCACTTGGGGGGTCTCGAGGGTCCTGGAAGAAACTGGGGAGGGGGTCTTGAAGAACTTGGGGGGTCCTGAATGTCCTGGGAGCAGCTGAGGGGGGGTCTTGAGCCCCCTAGGATGAAGTGGGGAGTGGTCCTAAGGCTCCTTGGAGGCACTTGGGGGGTCTCGAGGGTCCTGGAAGAAACTGGGGAGGGGGTCTTGAATCCCTCTGAAGAATTTGGGGGGTCCTGAATGTCCTGGGAGCAGCTGGGGAGAGGGTCTTGAAGAACTTGGGGGGTCCTGAGCTCCATTGAAGAACTGGGGGGTCCTGAATGTCTTGGGAGCAGCTCAGGGAGGGGGTCCTGAGCCCCCTAGGATGAAGTGGGGAGTGGTCCTAAGGCTCCTTGGAGGCACTTGGGGGGTCCTGGGTGTCCTGGGAGCAGCTGGGGTGGGGGTCCTGAGCCCCCTATGGAGGGGTCCTAAGGCTCCTTGGAGGCACTTGGGGGTCTCGAGGGTCCTGGCAGCAGCCAGGGGGGGTCATGAGCCTCCTGGAGGTGGCCACTGGTGGCTCGTGGTCCTGTCCCTCCTGTCCCCTCAGGTGTGGGGGGATGACACAGCCATTCTGAAGTCACTATGGAGGAGTCCCAGTCCCTTTGGGCTCATTGTGGGGGAGATGCCATCCCCTATGGCGTCCTCCTCCCCTCAGGGTGTGTCCCAGCCCCTCTGCACTCACTGTGGGGGTTTCTTGTCATCTCCGGATGTTCTGCTCCTCTTGCAGTCCCTCAGTTCTTTGGGTGACATCGTGTGGGGGTCCCAGACCCTCAGAGAGGGGGCCACCAGCACCCACAGGCCCTCAGCCCCTCAGGTAATGGCGGAGGGGGGCAGCCCCTCGGAAGTCACCGTAGAGTCCCAGTCCCTGAGATGACATTTGGGTGGCGTCCCAGCCCCTCTATATTCACTGAGAAGGGAGGAAAAAGGGTCCTGCCCGTCCCTGCTGTCCCTCAGCCCCTGAGGGAGGGTCTCAGTCCCTCAGGTGACATTAGGGGGGGTCCCAGCCTCTCTATACTCACTGAGCAGAAATGGAAATCCTGTACCCTCCGGGAGGGTTCCGCCACCCTCACGCTCCCTCAGCCCCTGAGTCCCTCAGGTTACACTGGAGGGGGTCCCAGCCCCTCTATACTCACTAAAGAGAAATTAAAATCCTGTCCGCTCTGGAGGGTCCTGCCTGCCCCCGCTGTCCCTCAGCCCCCTGAGGGGGGCTCCCAGTCCTTCAGGTTACACTGGAGGGGGTCCCAGCCCCTCTATACTCACTGAGGAGAAATGGAGACCCTGTCCCCTCCGGAGGGGTCCTGCCCGCCCTCGCGGTCCCTCAGCCCCTGAGAGAGGGTCCCAGTCCCTCTATACTCACTGAGGAGAAATCCTGTCCCCTCCGGGAGGGTCCTGCCGCCCTCACGTCCCCTCAGCCCCTCAGGGAGGGTCCCAGGTGACAGCGTGGAAGGGAACCCGTCCCCTCCGGGAGGGTCCCACCACCCTCCCACTCCCTCAGCCCCTGAGGGAAGGTCCCAGTCTCTCAGGTGACAGTGTGGGGGGGAACCCGTTCCCTCCATGGGAGTCCCGCCGCCCTCCAGCTCCCTCAGCCCCTCATGGCGGGAAGGGGGCGGAGCCTCTCCCCTCACGCCCGCGGCTCTCGCGCCGCCCGCACGTGCGCTCCTCGCGCTGCGCATAAGCGCGCGCGGCTCCCCCCCCCCCGGCCCCGTCCACCGCGCTGCCCGGAGCCCGCCAAAGCAGCGCGTTCCCATTGGCCGCTCATTTCCCGCCCGCCCCGCGTGACGGGAGTCTCCATGGCAACCGGCCAATTGGGGGCAGCGCGCGAGTGACGAGCGGGGTGGGCGGGGCCTCGGCGGCGGCGGCGGCGCGCTTTTTCGGCCTGTGGCGGGCGCCGGAGCCGCCGCCATGAGCGGGGCCGGGGCCGGGACAGAACGACCGTCCCCGGCCAAGCTCCGCCGTCTGGATGAGCCCACCGGGACGGGCTCCGCCGCCGCCGCCGTTAACAGCGGGGAGGAGACGGCGCGTTCCCCCACCCCCGCCGGAGGTCGTGGTGAGGGCCGCAGCGCGCGCGCGAGGGGTGACGGGTCTGGGCATGCGCGGGGAGGCGGCGGCGGGGACGAGCGAGCGCCCCCTGGCGGCTGCTCGGAAATGGCGGCTGTGACCGGGGAAGGGCTGGAGACCCCCAAAAGTGGGATGGAGACCCCCGGGAAAGTCACCGGAGAGGTCACGACCACCGAGGAGGCCAAGGGGGACCTGGAGACCATCAACGGATGCAAAGGGAGCCTGCAGAACACAAGGAGTGACTGCTCGGAGGAGGAAAATGGGGGTTTGGAGACCACCAGAGAGGTCAAAGAGGGGATGGAGACCACCAGAGAGGACCTGGAAATTGCTGCCGCTCACTCCTTGGAGAAGAACAGCGATGTCCTGGAGACTCCCACAGGTTCCAAGGGAAGTTTGGAGACCCCCAGGGAAGCCCAGGATGGTCTGGAGACCCCCAAGGAGCTCACAGGGAACCTTGGGACCACCAATGGTCGCAGAGGGAGCCTGGAGACGGCCGTCACTCGCTGCTTGGAGCAGGGCAGAAGGAGCAAGGGGGGCTCGGAGGAGAGCACCCCCAAAATCCCGGGCAGCGTGGAGGAGAGGAAAAGCGCCAACAGGCGCAAAGCCAAAACCCCGGCGAGACCCAGGCCGAGAAACCCGGAGAGCAGCTTGGAAGCCACCAGAGAAGAGGCAGGGAGGGCTCAGAGGTGGGACAGAGAGCAGAAAGGTGGTGAGGAGGATGAGGAACCCGCGGAGAACCTGGAACCCACGGGCGGAGCGGAGCAAAACGCCAAGGCGGCGGTGAGCGAGGAGAGCGCGGTGATCTCTCTGGATGAGGATGATGAGGACGAGGAGGAGGAGGAGGAGCGGGACGAAGGGCCGGGGAGGTACCTGGCGGCTCTGGAGGCCGTGCAGCTGGAGCTGGAGGCCGTGGAGGAGGAGGCCGCGCGAGCTTTCCGCCGCCTCCGCGCCCGCTTCTGCCTCCGCCGCCGGCCGCACCTGCAGCGCCGCAACCGCCTCATCCAGCACATCCCCGGCTTCTGGGTCACCGCCGTATCCTTGGGGGAAGCAAAAAAAAAATTTAAAATTTTTTTTTTAAATTTTGGGGGTTCGGGGTGCGCGGAGGAACTTCCAGAAGTTTCCTTGACCCCGTCTCTGTGCCCAGTTCCTGAACCACCCGCAGCTCTCGGCCATGATCAGCGACCGCGACGAGGACGCGCTGAGCTACATGACCAGCCTGCAGGTGCTTGGGGAGGGGCTTGGGGGCGATTTTGGGGGGCTGTGACCCCAAATGGGGTTTGGGGGAGACTTTTGGGGTGCTGTGCCCCCCCTCAAATGAGGTTTGGGGGACACTTTTGGGGTGCTGTGAGGTTTGGGGGAGACTTTTGGGGTGCTGTCACCACTCCCCTGAGATCTGGGGGGCACTTTTGGGGTGCATTGACACCCCAAATGAGGTTTGGGGGCCACTTTTGGGGTTTGGGGGACACTTTTGGGGTGCTGTCACCACTCCCATGAAGTTTGGGGGGCACTTTTAGGGTGCTGTGACACTCCCTGAGGTTTGGGGGGCACTTTTGGGGTTTGGGGGGGATTTTTGGGGTGCTGTCACCACTCCCATGAAGTTTAGGGGGGACTTTTGGGTGCTGTGCACCACTCCCATGAAGTTTAGGGGGCACTTTTAGGGTGCTGTGACCCCCCTGAGATCTGGGGGGCACTTTTTGGGGTGCATTGACACCCCAAATGAGGTTTGGGGGCCACTTTTGGGGTTTGGGGGGGATTTTTGGGGTGCTGTGACCCCCCCTGAGATTTGGGGGTGCCTTTTCAGGTGGAGGAGTTCGGGCAGAGCCACCCCGGGTGCCGGATCCGCTTTTTCTTCAGCGTCAATCCCTATTTCCAGAACGACGTCGTGGCCAAGGAGTTCGTGCGGGGACCCTCAGGTGAATTTTGGGGTGCGGATGAGGGGGATCCCCAAATTCCAACGGGGTTTGGGGGTTCAGGAGTGACGTCATCCGGTGCTGTCCCCTCCCCTCAGGTCACCTGGTGTCGCACTCGACGCCCATCCGGTGGTGGCAGGGCCAGGACCCCCGGAGCCGCCCCCACAAGGGACCCCCGGCCCCGCGGAGCTTCTTCGCTTGGTTCGGGGATCACAGCGCGCCCGCCGGGGACAGGGTGGCTGAGGTGAGGCAGGGATGGGCCCAGGGACACCAGGGACACCAGTGACAGCTCCCAGTAACCAGTAACACCTGTAACAGCTCCCAGTAACACCAGTTACAGCTCCCTGTGCTCCCAGTGCGCATGCGCGGGGAGGAGCGAGCGCCCCCTGGTGGCTGCAATGGAGATGGCGGCTTGGAGCGGGGAGGGGATGGAGACCCCCAAGAAAGGGATGGAGACCCTCGGGAAAGTCCCAGTGCTCCCAGTAACAGCTCCCAGTGCTCCCAGTAACACCAGTTATAGCTCCCAGTGCTCCCAGTAACTGCTCCCAGTAACAACTCCAGTAACACTTCCCAGTGCTCCCAGTGCGCATGCGCGGGGAGGAGCGAGCGCCCCCTGGTGGCTGCAATGGAGATGGCAGCTTGGAGCGGGGAGGGGATGGAGACCCTCGGGAGAGTCCCCAGTGCTCCCAGTAACAGCTCCCAGTGCCCCCAGTGCTCCCAGTGACAGCTCCCAGTGCTCCCAGTTACACCAGTTACAGCTCCCAGTAACACCTCCCAGTACTCCCAGTGCTCCCAGTAACAGCTCCCAGTAACAGCTCCCAGTGCTCCCAGTAACAGCTCCCAGTACTCCCAGTAGCACCAGTAACAGCTCCAAGTTCCCTCTCCCAGTACTCCCAGTGCTCAACACCATTAACACCTCCCAGTGCTCCCAGTCTCTCCCAGTGCTCCCAGTAACACCAGTAACAGCTCCCAGTGCTCCCAGTGCGCATGCGCGGGGAGGCAGCGGCGGGCAGGGAGCGAGCGCCCCCTGGTGGCTGCAATGGAGATGGCGGCTTGGAGCGGGGAGGGGCTGGAGACCCCCGGGAAAGTCCCCAGTGCTCCCAGTAACAGCTCCCAGTGCTCCCAGTAACACCAGTAACAGCTCCCAGTGCTCCCAGTGCTCCCAGTAACAGCTCCCAGTGCTCCCAGTAACAGCTCCCAGTAACACCTCCCAGTGCTCAACACCAGTAACATCTCCCAGTGTTCCCAGTTACAGCTCCCAGTGCTCCCAGTAACAGCTCCCAGTAACAGCTCCCAGTGCTCCCAGTAACACTCCCAGTGCTCCCAGTAACAGCTCCCAGTGCTCCCAGTAACACCAGTAACAGCTCCCAGTGCTCCCAGTAACACCTCCCAGTGCTCCCAGTGCTCCCAGTAACAGCTCCCAGTGCTCCCAGTAACAGCTCCCAGTGTTCCCAGTAACACCAGTAACACTCCCAGTGCTCCCAGTAACAGTTCCCAGTGCTCCCAGTCTCTCCCAGTGCTCCCAGTAACACCAGTAACACTCCCAGTGCCCCCAGTAACAGCTCCCAGTGCTCCCAGTAACACCAGTAACAGCTCCCAGTGCTCCCAGTAACAGCTCCCAGTGCTCCCAGTAACACCAGTAACAGCTCCCAGTGCTCCCAGTAACAGCTCCCAGTAACACTCCCGGTGCTCCCAGTAACAGCTCCCAGCGACACCAGTAACACCTCCCAGATCTCCCAGTGCTCCCAGTAACAGCTCCCACTTCCCCTCCCAGTGCCCCCAGTGCTCCCAGTTCCACCTCCCAGTGTTCCCAGTAACAGCTCCCAGTGCTCCCAGTGTTCCCAGTAACAGCTCCCAGTGCTCCCAGTTCCAGCTCCCAGTCTCTCCCAGTGCTCCCAGTAACACCTCCCAGTGCTCCCAGTAACAGCTCCCAGTGCTCCCAGTAACAGCTCCCAGTAACAGCTCCCAGTGCTCCCAGTGACACCAGTAACAGCTCCCAGTGACACCAGTAACAGCTCCCAGTGACACCAGTAACAGCTCCCAGTGACACCTCCCAGTGCTCCCAGTGACACCAGTAACAGCTCCCAGTGACACCAGTGACAGCTCCCAGTGACACCAGTAACAGCTCCCAGTGCGCATGCGCGGGGAGGAGCGAGCGCCCCCTGGTGGCTGCAATGGAGATGGCGGCTTGGAGCGGGGAGGGGATGGAGACCCCCAAGAAAGGGATGGAGACCCTCGGGAAAGTCCCCAGTGCTCCCAGTAACAGCTCCCAGTGCTCCCAGTAACACTCCCAGTGCTCCCAGTAACACCAGTAACAGCTCCCAGTAACAGCTCCCAGTGCTCCCAGTAACACCAGTAACAGCTCCCAGTAACACCAGTAACAGCTCCCAGTGACACCAGTGACAGCTCCCAGTGACACCAGTGACACCTCCCAGTGCTCCCAGTGACACCAGTGACAGCTCCCAGTTCCCCCTCCCAGTGTTCCCAGTAACAGCTCCCAGTGCTCCCAGTGCTCCCAGTGCCCCCAGTGCTCCCAGTTCCACCTCCCAGTGCTCCCAGTTCCACCTCCCAGTGCTCCCAGTAACACTCCCAGTGCCCCCAGTGCTCCCAGTTCCACCTCCCAGTGCTCCCAGTGCTCCCAGTAACACCAGTAACAGCTCCCAGTGTTCCCAGTAACAGCTCCCAGTGCTCCCAGTAACATCAGGAACAGCTCCCAGTTCCCCCTCCCAGTGCTCAACACCAGTAACATCTCCCAGTGTTCCCAGTTACAGCTCCCAGTGCTCCCAGTAACAGCTCCCAGTGCTCCCAGTAACACCAGTAACAGCTCCCAGTGCTCCCAGTAACAGCTCCCAGTGCTCCCAGTTCCAGCTCCCAGTGTTCCCAGTTACAGCTCCCAGTAACACCAGTAACACCTCCCCAGTGTTTCCCATTGCGCATGCGCAGGGAGGAGCGAGCGCCCTCTGGTGGCTGCAACGGAGATGGCGGCTTTGACGCCCGGGAAAGTCCCCAGTGCTCCCAGTAACAGCTCCCAGTGCTCCCAGTAACAGCTCCCAGTGTTCCCATGCTCCCAGTGACTGCTCCCAGTAACACCAGTAACAGCTCCCAGTGCTCCCAGTTACACCAGTAACACTCCCAGTGCTCCCAGTAACAGCTCCCAGTGCTCCCAGTAACACTCCCAGTGCTCCCAGTAACACCAGTAACAGCTCCCAGTGCTCCCAGTCTCTCCCAGTGCTCCCAGTCCCCCCTGATCTCCGTTTCCCCCCAGATCATCAAGGACGAGCTCTGGCCCAACCCGCTCCAGTTTTACCTGCTGGGGGAGGGTCCTGAGGGACCCCCGGACAGGTGAGTGCACCCCGAGGGGGGGACCCCAAATTTGACATTTTCATCCCCCAGGAACAAAAAACTTCCATTTTCACCACCCCCACAAACCAAACTTTTCACCTCCCAATGAACAAAACTTTCAATTTTCACCCCCCCAATAAATGAAAATTTTCAATTTTCACCCCCCCACAAACCAAAATTTTCAATTTTCACCCCCCCCAATAAATGAAAATTTTCAATTTTTACCCCTCAATTAACAAAAAATTTCACCCCCCCATGAATAAAAATTTTCAATTTTCACGCACTATGAATAAAAATTTTCATTTTTCAACCCCCATGAACAAAAATTTTCACTCCCATGAACGAAAATTTTCAGTTTTCACCCCCCATGGACAAAAATTTTCATTTTTCCATAAACAAAAATTTCCAATTTTTACCCCCCCGTTAACAAAAATTTTCACCCCCATGAGTAAAAATTTTCAATTTTCACCCCCATGAATGAAAATTTTTAATTTTCACCTGCCATGAACAAAAAATTTCAATTTTCACCACCCCCACAAACCAAAATTTTCACCTCCCAATGAACAAAAATTTTCAATTTTCACCCCCCCCAATAAATGAAAGTTTTCAATTTTCACCCGCCCACAAATAAAATAAAAATTTTCAATTTTCACCCCCCAATAAATGAAAATTTTGAATTTTTATCCCATGAACAAAAATTTTCACCCCCCCATGAATAAAAATATTCAATTTTCACGCACTATGAACAAAAATTTTCATTTTTCAACCCCCATGAACAAAAATTTTCACTCCCATGAACGAAAATTTTCAATTTTCACCTCCCATGGACAAAAATTTTCATTTTTCCATAAACAAAAATTTTCAATTTTTACCCCCCCATTAACAAAAATTTTCATCCCCCAATGAGTAAAAATTTTCAATTTTCACCCCCATTAATGAAAATTTTCAATTTTCACCCCCCAATTAATACAAATTTTCAATTTTCACCCCAATGAACAAAAATTTTCATTTTTCCATAAAAAAAATTTTCAATTTTTACCCCCCCATTAACAAAAATTTTCACCCCCATGAGTAAAAATTTTCAATTTTCAGCCCCATTAATGAAAATTTTCAATTTTCACCCCCATGAATGAAAATTTTCAATTTTCACCACCCCACAAACCAAAATTTTCACCTCCCAATGAACAAAAATTTTCAATTCTTAACCCTCAATGAACAAAAATTTTCAATTTTCACCCCCCAATCAATAAAAATTTTAAATTTTCGCCCCCCAATTAATACAAATTTTAAATTTTCACCCCCCAATTAATAAAAATTTTCACTTTTCACCCCCAACAAACAAAAATTTTCAATTTTCACCTCCCAATTAACAAAAATTTTTAATTTCCCAGTGAGAGCGGCGAGGACTGCGTGGTGATCCTGGATGACGATGAGGATGTGCAGGAGATCCCCGATGATGGGGATGGTGAGAAACCCCCAAATTCCCCCCCAAAAACTGTGGGGGGACCCCAAAATTCCTCCCCTGAGGAAATTGGGGGGGGGTCAGAGCTGATTTTGTGCCCCTCAATTTTCCCTTTTTTCCCTTTTTTTTCCCAGGCAGTGGTGTTGAAGAGATCCCGACAGAGGAGCCCCCTGTGGGACACAGAGACCCCAAAATTTAATTTGGGGAGGGGGATTTGGGGGTGCTGCACATCCCCAACCCCCCGGAATTGCGGGTAATGAGGGGCTGGGGTCCCCCAAAACAGCTCAGGGTGTTTGAAGGCCTTTTCACATCCCCCTCCCCATTTTTGGGGGGTCCTAAATCTCCTCAATCCCCCCCTCACACACCAAGGGGACGAACACAAACATTTCCTCATTTCCTGGTTGGTTTTTTTTGGGTTTTTTTTTGTACATTTTGGGTTTAAAACTTGTAAAATTTGCTTTTTATATTGAAGAATTATATTATAATAAAGAGAAAGTTTTAACAGATTTATGGGGGGATTTCTTCTTGAATCACAAGGGGGTTTTGGGGGGATTTTCTTCTCCTTCCTCTTCCTCCTCTTCCTCCTGCTCCTCAATTCCCGGTATTTCCCACAATTTGTGGTGGAATTTTCCCCCTCATCCCCACCGGTTCCGGTGCTTTCCCGGTTTCCATCCCGTTCCCGGTGCCTCCATCGCCCCGGTCCCGCTTTCCCTCCTCATTTCTATCCCGGTCCCGGTGCTTCCCCCCCCCCCGTTTCCATCCCGATCCCGTTCCCGGTGTTCCAGCCTGGCTCCAGTCCCGATCCCGCTCCCCGTCCCGATCCCGTTCCCGGTGTTCCAGCCTGGCTCCAGTCCCGATCCCGATCCCGGTCCCGATCCCGTTCCCGGTGTTCCAGCCTGGCTCCAGTCCCGATCCCGCTCTCCCGGCCTCACTCCGGTCCCGATCCCGATCCCGATCCCGATCCCGTTCCCGCTCTCCCGGCCCCGGTCCCGTTCCTATTCCCAGTTCCCAGTTCCCGGTCCCGATCCCGTTCCCGCTGCCCCAGCCTGGCTCCGGCCCCGTTCCCTCTGTCGCTGTCCCGGTCCCGTTCTCGTTCCCAGTTCCCGTCCCAGCCCCGTTCCCAGTTCCCGGTCCCGGCCCCGTTCCCGGTGTCTCAGCCTCGCTCCGGCCCCAGTTCCGTTCCCGGTCCCATTCCCGCTGCCCCAGCCTCACTCGGATCCCAGTCCCGGTTCCCGTTCCTGCTCCTCCAGCCTCCCTCCGGTCCCATTCCCGTTGCCCCAGCCCGGCTCTGGTCCCGATCCCAATCCCGTTCCCTTTTCCGGTCCCGTTCCCATTCCCGCTGCCCCAGCCTCTCTCCGGTCCCGTTCCCTTTTCCGGTCCCGTTCCCATTCCCGCTGCCCCAACCTCGTTCCAGCCCCGGTCCCAATCCCGGTTCCCGTTCCTGACCCGGTTCCTGCTGCCCCAGTCTCGCTCTAGCCCTGGTCCCGTTCCCGCTGTCCCAGCCTGGTTCCGGTCCCGGTGTCTCAGCCTTGCTCCGGTCCCGGTCCTGGTCCCAATCCCGGTCCCGATCCCGTTCCCGGCCCCGTTCCTGCTGTTCCAACCTGTCCCCGGTCCCGTTCCTGCTTCCCCAGCCTGGCTCCGCTCCCGGTTCCGGTCTCGGTCCCGTTCCCGGTGCCCCGGCCTCTCTCCAATCTCGATCCCGGTCCTGATCCCGATGTTCCAACCTTGCTCCGGTCCCTGTCCCGTTCCCGTTCCCGCTGTCCCGGCCTGGCTCCGTTCCCGCTCCCGTTCCCGGTGTCCCGGTCTCGCTCCGGTCCCGGTTCCTGTCCCATTCCCGCTGTCCCGGCCTCTCTCCGGTCCCGTTCCCAGTCCCAATCCCGTTTCTGGTCCCGTTCCCATTCCCGCTGCCCCAACCTCGTTCCGGTCCCGATCCCGTTCCTGACCCTGTTCCCGCTGCCCCAGTCTCGCTCCGGTCCCGGTTCCAGTCCCGATCCCGTTCCTGCTTCCCCAACCTCAGTCCTGTCCCGTTCCCGTTCTCGCTGCCCCAGCCTGGCTCCGGTCCCGATACCAATCCCGTTCCCAGTCCCGATCCCGTTCCTGGCCCCGTTCCTGCTGTCCCAGCCTCGCTCCGATCCCGTTCCCGGTCCAGCTCCCGGTCCCCTTGCCCCAGCCTCGCTCCGGTCCCGATCCCAATCCCGTTCTTGGCCCCATTCCCGCCGCCCCAGCCTCGCTCCGTTCCCGTTCCCGCTGTCCCGGTCCAGTTCCCTCCCCGCCCTCCCGCCAGGGGGCGCCACAACCGCGCGTCTCCACCAATCAGCGGGCGGCAAATCTGCATAAACCACGCCCCCAACGTGGCACCCCATCCCATCTGGGGGCGTGGCCAGCCCAAGCCCCGCCCACCCCGCTTTAACCCTTTGGGGAGGGATCGCGACCCCCCAAAAATCCCCGAGCGCCCCCAAAAACAGAGCCGAGCCTGGACACGGAGGGGCTTTAATGCCCCCCCAGCACCGAGGGGGCCCGGGGGGCTTGGGGGGGCTCCCGGGGGTCCCAGAGATTTTTTTGGGGGGGCTCCCGGGGGTCCCAGTGATTGTTAGAAGGGTCCCCAGGGGCTCCCAGAGATTTTTGGGGGGCACCCGAGGGTCCCAGTGACTTTTTGGGGGGGACCCAGGGATCTTTGGGGGGGCTCCCAGAGAGTATTTGAGGGAGTTCCCGGGGGTCCCAGTGATTTTTTTGGGGGGGACTCCCAGAAATTTTGGGGTGAATCCTGGGGGTCCCAGGGATTTGGGGAGGGTCCCAGGGGTTGATTTTGGGGGGGTCCCAGAGATTTTTTGGGGGACTCTTGGGGATTTTGGGGGGGCTCCTGGGGATTTTTTGGGCAAACTCCCAGGTATTTTTTGGGGGG
>NW_026993261.1:0-16793 GCF_028769735.1 Zonotrichia leucophrys gambelii
CGGCACTGGTGCCACCTTTCATCTGGGAAACCATCCTGCGTATCGTGGATTTTCAGGAGCCAGCCGGCCACTCCCAGCCACAGGCCCCCGAACAGAAACCACGGCCCTTTTCTCCTGCAAACAAAACTCACCCGCCCCGCTTCTGGCTGGCAGATTGCAGGAGCCACTTTCCTCTATCAAACCAGCCCGACTCGGCGCTGGTGCCACCTTTCATCTGGTAACCATCCTGCGTATCGTGGATTTTCAGGAGCCAGCCGGCCACTCCCAGCCACAGGTCCCCAAACAAATACTACGGTCCTTTTCCCTGGAAGTAAAACTGACCTGCCCATCTTCTGGCTGGCAGATTGCAGGAGCCACTTGCCTCTATCAAACCAGCCCAACTCGGCACTGGTGCCACCTTTCATCTGGGAACCATCCTGCGTATCGTGGATTTTCAGGAGCCAGCCGGCCACTCCCAGCCACAGGCCCCCGAACACAAACCACGGCCCTTTTCCCTGGCAAAGAAAACACACCCTCCCCGCTTCTGGCTGGCAGATTGCAGGAGCCACTTCCCCATATCAAACCAGCCCGACTCGGCACTGGTGCCACCTTTCATCTGGGAACCATCCTGCGTATCGTGGATTTTCAGGAGACAGCCGGCCACTCCCAGCCACAGTCCCCCAAACACAATCTACGGCCCTTTTCCCTGGCAAACAAAACTTAACCTCCCCGCTTCTGGCTGGCAGATTGCAGGAGCCACATGCCTCCATCAAACCAGCCCGACTTGGCTCTGGTGCTACCTTGGGTCTGGGAACCATCCTGCGTATCGTGGATTTTCAGGAGCCAGCCGGCCACTCCCAGCCACAAGTCCCCAAAAAAAATCTACGGCCCTTTTCCCTGGAAGTAAAACTGACCTGCCCATCATCTGGCTGGCAGATTGCAGCAGCCACTTGGTAATATCAAACCTGTCCAACTTGGCACTGGTGCCACCTTTCATCTGGGAACCATCCTGCGTATCGTGGATTTTCAGGAGCCAGCCGGCCACTCCCATCCACAGCCCCCCGAACACAAACCACGGCCCTTTTCCCTGGAAGTAAAACTGACCTGCCCATCATCTGGCTGGCACATTGCAGCAGCCACTTGCCTCTATCAATCCAGCCTGACTCGGCACTGGTGCCACCTTTCATCTGGGAACCATCCTGCGTATCGTGGATTTTCAGGAGCCAGCCGGCCACTCCCAGCCACAGGCCGCAAACACAAACTACGGCCATTTTCCCTGGAATTAAAACAGACCTGCCCATCTTCTGGCTGGCAGATTGCAGGAGCCACTTGCCTCTATCAATCCAGCCCGTCTTGGCACTGGTGCCACCTTTCATCTGGGAACCATCCTGCGTATCGTGGATTTTCAGGAGCCAGCCGGCCACTCCCAGCCACAGACCCCCAAACACAAACTACGGCCCTTTTCCCTGGCAAACAAAACTCACCAGCCCCGCTTCTGGCTGGCAGATTGCAGGAGACACTTCCCTCTATGAAACCAGCCCGACTCGGCACTGGTGCCACCTTTCATCTGGGAACCATCCTGCGTATCGTGGATTTTCAGGAGCCAGGAGGCCACTCCCAGACACAGGCCACCGAACACAAACCACGGCCCTTTTCCCTGGAAGTAAAACTGACTGCCCATCATCTGGTGGCAGATTGCAGGAGCCACTTGCCTCTATCAAACCAGCCCGACTCGCACTGGTGCCACCTTTCATCTGGGAACCATCCTGCGTATCGTGGATTTCAGGAACAAGCCGGCCACTCCCAGCCACAGGCCCCAAACACAAACCATGGCCCTTTTCCCTGCAAAGAAAACTCCCTGCCCTGCTTCTGGCTGGCAGATTGCAGGAAACACTTCCCTCATCAAACCAGCCGACTCGGCACTGGTGCCACCTTTCATTGGGAACCATCCTGCGTATCGTGGATTTTCAGGAGCCAGCCGGCCACTCCCAGCCACAGGTCCCCAAATAAATACTACGGTCCTTTTCCCTGGAAGTAAAACTGACCTGCCTTTCAAAAAAAAACCCGCCCAACTCGGCACTGGTGCCACCTTTCATCTGGGAACCATCCTGCGTATCGTGGATTTTCAGGAGCCAGCCGGCCACTCCCAGCCAGAGGCCCCAAACAAACCACGGCCCTTTTCCCTGGAAAGTAAAACACCCCGCTTCATGGCTGGCAGATTGCAGGAGCCACTTGCCTCTATCAACCAGCCCGACTTGGACTGGTGCACCTTTCATCTGGGAACCATCCTGCGTATCGTGGATTTTCAGGAGCCAGCCGGCCACTCCCAGCCACAGGCCCCCAAACACAAACCACGGCCCTTTTCCCTGCAAACAAAACTCACCCGCCCCGCTTCTGGCTGGCAGATTGCAGGAGCCACTTCCCCAATCAAACCAGCCCGACTCGGCACTGGTGCCACCTTTCATCTGGGAACCATCCTGCGTATCGTGGATTTTCAGGAGCCAGCCGGCCACTCCCAGCCACAAGTCCCCAAAAAAAATCTACGGCCCTTTTCCCTGGAAGTAAAACTGACCTGCCCATCATCTGGCTGGCAGATTGCAGCAGCCACTTGGTAATATCAAACCTGTCCAACTTGGCACTGGTGCCACCTTTCATCTGGGAACCATCCTGCGTATCGTGGATTTTCAGGAGCCAGCCGGCCACTCCCATCCACAGCCCCCCGAACACAAACCACGGCCCTTTTCCCTGGAAGTAAAACTGACCTGCCCATCATCTGGCTGGCAGATTGCAGGAGCCACTTGCCTCTATCAATCCAGCCTGACTCGGCACTGGTGCCACCTTTCATCTGGGAACCATCCTGCGTATCGTGGATTTTCAGGAGCCAGCGGCCACTCCCAGCCAAGGCCGCAAACACAAACTACGGCATTTTCCCTGAAACTACGGCCCTTTTCCCTGGCAAGTAAAACTGACCTGCCCACTTCTGGCTGGCAGATTGCAGAGCCACTTGCCTCTATCATCCACCCGACTTGGCACTGGTGCCACCTTTCATCTGGGAACCATCCTGCGTATCGTGATTTTCAGGAACCAGCCGGCCACTCCCAGCCACAGGCCCCCAAACTACGGCCCTTTTCCCTGGAAGTAAAACTGACCTGCCCGTCATCTGGCTGGCAGATTGCAGGAGCCACTTGCCTCTATCAATCCAGCCCGACTCGGCACTGGTGCCACCTTTCATCTGGGAACCATCCTGCGTATCGTGGATTTTCAGGAGCCAGCGGCCACTCCCAGCCACAGGCCCCAAACACAAACTACGGCCCTTTTCCCTGGGAAACACACCACCCTCGCTCTGGCTGGCAGATTGCAGGAGCCACTTCCTCTATCAACCAGCCCGACTCGGACTGGTGCCACTTTCATCTGGGAACCATCCTGCGTATCGTGGATTTTCAGGAGCCAGCCGGCCACTCCCAGCACAGGTCCCCAAACAAATACTACGGCCCTTTTCCCTGGAAGTAATACTGACCTGCCCATCTTCTGGCTGGCACATTGCAGGAGCCACTTGCCTCTATCAAACCAGCCCGACTTGCACTTCTGCTGCCTTTCATCCTGGAACCATCCTGCGTATTGTGGATTTTCAGTAGCCAGCCGGCCACTCCCAGCACCAGGCCCGGAAACACAAAATAGGGCCCTTTTCCCTGGAAACTGAACTAGACAAATCTGGGACAGTTTACCAGCTAATATTATTTGAATAATGTGGTCATATAATAGATTTCTACAACGAATTTTTAAAATCTTTTTCGAGTTCAGAATGTCCAAGAGTGAGGTCTTTTTCTTCTGTTATCAATATTGAACGAAATTGATAAATAAGACCAAATCTTTATTTTTCTTTTTAACCCAAGTTGGTAATTCCCATTCATTAATCCATTTTTTGGACCAATATTTGCCATTCTGATGTATGTTGTCACTTCTTTACAATCGACATTCTGTGACTATGTTGACAAGTCTTGGGTGATGATCCTATCTGGTCTTAGATACACATAGGGGGAAATTTCCTCAGCCAGTGTCAGTCCTGAGCATGCGTATCAGAAGATCTTTCTATAGCTGGGAATTTTCCCATGAAAGGGATTCAGTTAGGGAAGAGACACTTGTCCCAGAGTTTTACATTCTTCTTGAACACTGCTTAAGGAACATGGATCCCATGTCCATTTGGATCTCTGTCTGCACAGAACTTTGTCATGCCAGTGCTTGAAATGCATCTCGAAGAGAATTCACTACACAGAATGAATGAGGGCTGTGGTAGGGCTCAGTGGGGCTCACCAGGCCCAACCCCCCTGTTAAAGCAGGATACCTAGAGCCTCTTGCCCGGGATTCTATCTGGGTGTACTTTTAATGTCTTCTAAGATCCAGGCTTCAGAAGCTTACTGGGCAGTCTGTGCCGCGGTTGTCACCCTCACAGTAAAACATCATTTGGTGATGTTCATAGGCAATCTCCTGTATTTCAGTGTGTGCCCACTGCCTCTTGTCTTTTCACTCAGCATCACTTCAAAGACACTGGTTCCCTCCCTTTTGCATTATTGCTTCCCGTATGTATGTTTGCAGCCAAGTAGAGAAATGTAAACAACTTTCCTGAAGGCCACGCAGACAATATTCCCTCATCTACCAGTCAAGTTGATTCATCAGAGGTGTTGAAAAAGTTGTTCAGCATGAAATTCCCCAGGAAAATCCATGCCGAGTACATTGCTTTGTCCTCCTTCATATGCCAGGCAAGGCTTTCGGGAAAGCTGCCCCATCAACTTCGTGGGGATAAAAAAGAGGCTGGCTGATTTGTACTTTTCCGAGTCCTCCTAATTGTCATTTTTGAAGAGGGCAGTCTTTTGCTTTCATGCAGTCCTAGCTACGGAAAACTCCATACTTTCGTCTTTAGCGTTTCTTGTCCTCTCCAACTTCGCAAAAACTTTTTCCACGATGTCTGGCAAGGAGAATCTGGGTCAGGGCTGAAAACATCTCCCATCGTGTTGTACATGTTGCAGAGAAGTCTGCAGAGTGTTTTGCAGGAAGAAAAAGAAAGTTGTTGAAAACACCTTCCACTCGAATGTTCATGTGTTTGGAAAAGGTAGGACAGTGGTAAGGTACTGATTTGGATCAGTTTGCAAGCTGTGCAAACAATCCCAGTATTGTGCAGCTTCATTCTTCACCTTTCCGAAGCTACTGGTCTCTCCGGCTCCCGAAGGCGAAGAGGCGGCTTCTTCGCGCAAAGGCGATTGTGCCGGTCACAGTGCACTCCTGTACGGCGGCTTCTGACGAAATGTGCCCGGGACCGGCGCTTAGCTCCGGGGACATCCGTACTTTTCTTTCGGACTTTTGGGGTCTACATCATTGCAAAAACTTTCACTGTGTCTGGCAGGAGAAACTGTGCCTGCACAGAAAACATCCTCCATGGTGTTTGACATGTTGCAGAGAGGTTTGCTGAGTGTTTTGCACGATGAAAAACAAAGTTGTCCAAAACACCTTCCAACCGAATATTCATGTGTTTGGAAAAGGTAGGAGAGTGGTAAGGTACTGTTTTCTATCAGTTTGCAAGCTGCGCACACTATTTTACAGTGAAAGTGTATTGTGTTTCAGCTTCACTTCTTCACTCTTTCCGTACAAGCAGCCGCTCTCTCCGGCCCCCGGAGACGAAGAGGCGGCTTCTTCGCGCAAAGGCGATTGTGCCTGTCACAGTGCACTCCAGTGCGGCGGCTTCTGACGAAATGTGCCCGGGACCGGCGCTTACCTCCGGGGACATCCGTATTTCGTCTTTAGCGTCTTTTGGGGTCTGCATCATTGCAGAAATCCTTTCCACTATGTCTGGCAAGGAGAAACTCTGCCTGCACAGAAAACATCTCCCATCGTGTTGTACATGTTGCGGAGAAGTCTGCAGAGTGTTTTGCACGAAAAGAAAAAGAAAGTTGTTGAAAACACCTTCCACTCGAATGTTCATGTGTTTGGAAAAGGTAGGACAGTGGTAAGGTACTGTTTTGAATCAGTTTGCAAGCTCTGCACACTATCCCAGTATTGTGCAGCTTCATTCTTCACCTTTCCGAGAGCACCCACTGTCTCCGGCTCCCGGAGGCGAAGAAGCGGCTTCTTCGCGCAAAGGCGATTGTGCCGGTCGTAGTGCACTCCAGGTGCGGCTTCTACAAAATGTGCCGGGACCGGCGCTTACCTACGGGGAACTCCGTATTTCATCTTTCGGCTTTTGTGGTCTACATCATTGCAAAAATGCTTTCCACTATGTCTGGCAAGGAGAATCTGGTCAGCTGAAAACATCTCCATCGTGTTTTTACATGTTGCAGAGAGGTTTGCTGAGTGTTTTGCACGATGAAAAAGAAAGTTGTCCAAAACACCTTCCAACCGAATATTCATGTGTTTGGAAAAGGTAGGAGTGGTAAGGTACTGTTTTGATCAGTTTGCAAGCTGCGACACTATCCCAGTATTGTGCAGCTTCATTCTTCACCTTCCGAAAGCAGCCGCTCTCTCCGGCCCCCGGAGACGAAGAGGCGGCTTCTTCGCGCAAAGGCGATTGTACCGGTCACAGTGCACTCCAGGGTTGCGGCTTCTACCAAAATGTGCCGGGGACCGGCGCTTAGCTCCGGGGAGCTCCGTATTTCATCTTTCGGGACTTTTGTGGTCTACATCATTGCAAAAATGCTTTCCACGATGTCTGGCAAGGAGAATCTGGGTCAGGCTGAAAACATCTCCCATCGTGTTGTACATGTTGCAGAGAAGTCTGCAGAGTGTTTTGCACGAAGAAAAGGAAAGTTGTCCAAAACACTTCCAACCGAATGTTCAAGTGTTTGGAAAAGGTAGGACAGTGGTAATGTACTGTTTTGGATCAGTTTGCAAGCTGCGCACACAATCCTAGTGTTGTGCAGCTTCATTCTTCACCTTTCCGAAGCAGCCGCACTCTCCGGCTCGCGGAGACGAAGAAGCGGCTTCTTCGCGCAAAGGCGATTGTGCAGGTCACAGTGCACTCCAGTGCGGCGGCTTCTGACGAAATGTGCCCGGGACCGGCGCTTAGCTCCGGGGACATCCGTACCTTCTTCTCTCGGTTTTTTGTGGTCTACATCATTGCAAAATAATTTCCACTATGTCTGGCAAAGAGAAACTGTGCCTGCAAAGAAAACATCTCCCATCGTGTTTTACATGTTGCAGAGAGGTTTGCAGAGTGTTTTGCAAGAAGAAAAACAAAGTTGTTGAAAACACCTTCCAATCGAATTTCATGTGTTTGGAAAAGGTAGGACAGTGGTAAGGTACTGTTTTGGATCAGTTTGGAAGCTGTGCACACTATCCCAGTATTGTGCAGCTTCATTCTTCACCTTTCCGTAGCTACTGCTCTCTCCGGCTCCCGGAGACGAAGAAGCGGCTTCTTCGCGCGAAGGCGATTGTGCCGGTCACAATGCACTCCAGGGTTGCGGCTTCTCCCAATTGTGCCGGGGACCGGCGCATAGCTCTGGGGAACTCAGTATTTCGTCTTTAGCGTCTTTTGTGTTCTACATCATCGCAAAATCCTTTCCACTATGTCTGGCAAAAAAGAATCTGGGTCAGGGCTGAAAACACCTCCCATCGCATTGTACATGTTGCAGAGAGGTTTGCAGAGTGTTTTGCACGATGAAAAAGAAAGTTGTCCAAAACAACTACCAACCGAATATTCATGTGTTTGGAAAAGGTAGGACTGTGGTAAGGTACTGTTTTCTATCAGTTTGCAAGCTGCGCACACTCTCAGTGATTGTCCCGCTTCATTCTTCACCTTCCGAAGCAGCCGTCTCTCCGGCCCCGGAGCGAAGAAGCGGCTTCTTCGCGCAAAGGCGATTGTACCGTCCAGTGCCTCCAGGGTGCGGCTTCTACAAATGTGCCGGGGACCGGCGCTTAGTCCGGGGACTCCGTATTTCTCTTTCGGCTTTTGGGTCTACATCATTGCAAAAACTTTCCACTATGTCTGGCAAGGAGAATCGTCAGGCTGAAAACATCTCCATCGTGTTTACATGTTGCAGAGAGGTTTGCAGAGTGTTTTGCACGATGAAAAAGAAAGTTGTCCAAAACACCTTCCAATCGAATGTTCATGTGTTTGGAAAAGGTAGGAAGTGGTAAGGTACTGTTTTGATCAGTTTGAAGCTGCCACTATCCCAGTTTGTGCAGCTTCATTCTTCACTTTCCGAAAGCAGCCGCTCTCTCCGGCCCCGGAGACGAAGAGGCGGCTTTTCGCGCAAAGGCGATTGTACGGTCACAGTGCACTCCAGGGTTGCGGCTTCTACCAAAATGTGCCGGGGACCGGCGCTTAGCTCCGGGGAGCTCCGTATTTCATCTTTCGGGACTTTTGTGGTCTACATCATTGCAAAAATGCTTTCCACTATGTCTGGCAAGGAGAATCTGGGTCAGGGCTGAAAACATCTCCCATCGTGTTGTACATGTTGCAGCGAAGTCTGCAGAGTGTTTTGCACGATTAAAAAGAAAATTGTTGAAAACACCATCCAACCGAATATTCATGTGTTTGGAAAAGGTAGGAGAGTGGTAAAGTACTGTTTTCTATCAGTTTGCAAGCTGCGCACACTATCCCAGTGTTGTTCAGCTTCATTCTTCACCTTCCGAAAGCAGCCGCTCTCTCCGGCCCCCGGAGACGAAGAGGCGGCTTCTTCGCGCAAAGGCGATTGTGCCGGTCACAGTGCACTCCAGTGCGGCGGCTTCTGACGAAATGTGCCCGGGACCGGCGCTTACCTCCGGGGACATGCGTACCTTCTTCTTACGCGACTTTTGTGGTCTACATCATTGCAAAAATTCCTTTCCACTATGTCTGGCAAGGAAAAACTCTGCCTGCACAGAAAACATCCTCCATGGTGTTTGACATGTTGCAGAGAGGTTTGCAGAGTGTTTTGCACGATGAAAAAGAAAGTTTTCCCAAACACCTTCCAACCGAATGTTCTTGTGTTTGGAAAAGGTAGGAGAGTGGTAATGTACTGTTTTGGATCAGTTTGCAAGCTGTGCACACTATCCCAGTGTTGTTCAGCTTCATTCTTCACCTTCCGAAAGCAGCCGCCCTCTCCGGCCCCCGGAGACGAAGAGGCGGTTTCTTCGCGCAAAGGCGATTGTGCCGGTCACATGCACTCCATGCGGCGGCTTCTGACGAATGTGCCCGTATCTCGCGCTTAGCTCCGGGGCATTGTACCTTCCTCTTCGGGTTTTTGGTCTAAGTCATGCAGAATCTTTCCACTATGTCTGGCAGGAGAACCCGTGCACAGAAAACATCCTCATTGTTTGCCATGTTGCAGAGAAGTAGTGAAGGTTTTCACCGGATAACAGGAAAGATTGTATGAAAAACACCTTCCATGAATGTTCATGTGTTTGGAAAAGGTAGAGAGTGGTAAGGTACTGTTTTGGTTCATTGCAAGCTCTGGCACCTATCCCAGTATTGTGCAGCTTCTTCTCACCTTTCCGTAAGTACTGGTCTCTCCGGCTCCGGAGGCGAAAAGAAGCGCTTCTTCGCGCAAAGCGATTGTACCGGTCGAGTGCACTCCAGGGTGCGGCTTCTACCAAAATGTGCCGGACCGGCGCTTAGCTCGGGGAACTCCGTATTTCATCTTTGCGGCTTTTTGGTCTACATCATTGCAAAATGCTTTTCCACTATGTCGGCAAGGAGATCTAGGTCAGGTGAAAACACCTCCCATCGGTTGTACATGTTGCAGAGAGGTTTCCTGAGTGTTTTGCACGATGAAAAGAAGTTGTCCAAAACACCTCCAACCGATAGTCTTGTTTTGGAAAAGGTAGGACTGTGTAAGGTACTGTTTTCTATCAGTTTGCAAGCTGCGCCCCTATCCCAGTATTGGCAGCTTCATTCTCACCTTCCGAAGCAGCCGCTCTCATCCGGCCCCGGAGACGAAGTAGGCTGCTTCTTCGCGCAAAGGCATTGTACCGGTCACATGCACTCCAGGGTTGCGGCTTCTACCAAAATGTGCCGGGGACCGGCGCTTAGCTCCGGGGAGCTCCGTATTTCATCTTTCGGGACTTTTGTGGTCTACATCATTGCAAAAATCCTTTCCACGATGTCTGGCATGGAGAATCTTGGTCAGGGCTGAAAACATCTCCCATCGTGTTGTACATGTTGCAGAGAAGTCTGCAGAGTGTTTTGCACGAAAAGAAAAAGAAAGTTGTCCAAAACACCTTCCAATCGAATGTTCATGTGTTTGGAAAAGGTAGGACAGTGGTAATGTACTGTTTTGGATCAGTTTGCAAGCTGTGCACACTATCCCAGTGTTGTGCAGCTTCATTCTCACTTTTCCGAAGCAGCCGCTCTCTCCGGCCCCCGGAGACGAAGAGGCGGCTTCTTCGCGCAAAGGCGATTGTACTGGTCACAGTGCTCTAAAGTGCGGCGGCTTCTGACTAAATGTTCCCGGGACCGGCGCTTAGCTCCGGGGACATCCGTACCTTCGTCTTCATCGTCTTTTACGGTCTACATCATTGCAAAGATCTTTTCCACTATGTCTGGCAAGGAAAAACTCTGCCTGCACAGAAAACATCCTCCATGGTGTTTTACATGTTGCAGCGAAGTCTGCAGAGTGTTTTGCAGGATGAAAAGGAAAGTTGTCCAAAACACTTTCCAACAGAATGTTCATGTGTTTGGAATAGGTAGGACAGTAGTAAGGTACTGTTTTCTATCAGTTTGCAAACTGTGCACACTATCCCAGTGTTGTTCAGCTTCATTCTTCAGCTTTCAGAGGCAGCCGCTCTCTCCGGCTTCCGGAGGCGAAGAGGCGGCTTCTTCGCGCAAAGGCGATTGTGCCGGTCACAGTGCACTGCAGACGGCGGCTTCTGACGTAATGTGCCCCGTATCTGCTCATAGCTCCCGGGGTCTCTGTACCTTCCAATTCCGTTTTTGGTCTTGGCAATGCAAATGGTTTACTTGCAGCAGTAGGACGGGACAGTTAACTGGACTTTTTGCTTTTAGAGAGAAGCTAATGAAAAAGTTTCACCAGGATCAGAGCAGGTTGTAAAACAAGATAATTGTCATGAAAAGAAGGCAGCCTTGTCCCCTTAGCTTTGCTAGCTGTGTTTGAACAAAATGAAATGTGTCAACTCGGTGTTCCTGGGTATCACATCAGTAACAGGTACTTCAGTTGCTGAATTTCTCTCTCAAGTCAAGAGAGAATCCAAGGAATTGTGATTTCATGCTCACAATTCACCCTGTGGTGCCGAAAGGTGAAAAAGGGGTGGAAGGTGCACGGGTCAATTAACTTGAATGGCCTATGTAAATCAGCGGCCGCTGATTTCCTGAAGGCTTCAACAGGTCAGTTGCCTATGTTTTTCTTGGAATTGTTTTAACCTTCGGTCATGTTTTTCTTGGGATTCTTTTACCCTTTCCCTATTAGTTCAGCCTTTGGTTTCCAGCCTTTGCTGACATTTCAAGTATCTCGGTAGCCTGGAAATGTGTTGTCATAATTGCTGACATCATTATTCCCTTCAAAGGGTTGTTTGCCTCAAGTCTCAGTTTTGCTGGTTTTCTGCTAGTTGATTGTCAGAGGGCAGCAGGTGTTGTGTAGGAGCAAGTACACAAACCCATAGCGTGCTTTTCTTTTGATTTGGCCTGTGTAGCTAATGGAATGACTGAACATCTGTGAGAGGCTTTTCTCTCCCCGTTAGGTTTCACTGGAAGGGCAGATGCAAATCGTCTACCTGAAGTCTTGGCACAGAAGAAAGTAGTGGTTTGCTGCTGCATCTAGCTAGAAGCTTACAAAAGGAAGGCCTTGGGCTGAGGCCCATTCCATTGGCTAAGTAGAAAAGGACTGTGGGAAGGTGAGGCAGCTGAATTAGAGGTAGATCAACAAGTGTGTTCAAAGCCTGGTGTATGGTGGTTGGTTGAATGGTGTTTGTTATGGCTTAAAGCTATGGAACTGATAAAGGCAAAGTTGCAAGAAAGCAGCTCTCCTTTGCATCTTGCTGGGGACTCTGCTTCACCACGGACCCTCAACTCCAAGTTTGCCAAGGAGATGATCAGTAGGACTGTTGCAGAGCTGCTGTGTGCATCTGAATGGAATGGCAGAGAGTGAAGCGCTGGACATTTCTGGCTTTAGTACAATGCTGCTGCATTGGTGCCAGTTTAGTTGGTTTTCCATCAGTGGCCTTTCTGTCTAGAAGTACACTGCCCAGAGTCTTTCTAGCATGTGATGCCATTTCCTTCCTGTTGTTTTCATACCTTCCTTCAGTTGAAAGGATGATACAATCTTTACATTTTGAAGATCCCTGTTAGGAAACACTATGCAAGAGGAGTCATCGCTCCCTTTTCTTCTGCCTCCTTTGTCATTTTCAGAGACTCATTTCAAATTTCTGCTAATGTCAAGAGGAATACTGAGATTACCTAGCAGGGTTGGCACTCTCAGCTGCTTTCTTCTTTCATACTGCTTCATACTGGATGTGACTTAAAGGCCTCGTTTTGTCATCTGCATTCTGCTGTGATCCAAAGCTAAATATTCCAGGCGTATGAACACAAAAAGAACACCTAGGCTTTTGCAAGAACTAGCCCAGGAGGATTTGTGTTCAATTTGATCGCTACAGTGTTTCAGAAAAAAGGAGATTGTACTGTCTTCTTGTGTACTCTCTTCTTGTGCTCTCATGTCTTGCATGTCCTAGTGAATCTACCGGTATGGTGGATTTTCAGGAGCCAGCCGGCCACTCCCAGCCACAGGCCCCCGAACACAAACTACGGCCCTTTACTCTGGAAAAAAAACTGAGATGCCCCTCTTCTGGCTGGTAGATTGCAGGAGCCACTGTGTACTATCAAACCAGCCCGACTTGGCACTGGTGCCACATTTCATCTGCGAACCATCCTGCGTATCGTGGATTTTCAGGAGCCAGCCGGCCACTCCAAGCCACAGGCCCCAAACACAAACCACGGCCCTTTTCCCTGGCAAAGAAAACTCACCCGCCCTGCTTCTGGCTGGCAGATTGCAGGAGCCACTACCCCATATCAAACCAGCCCGACTCGGCACTGGTGCCACCTTTCATCTGGGAACCATCCTGCGTATCGTGGATTTTCAGGAGCCAGCCGGACACTCGCAGCCACAGGCCCCCGAACACAAACACCACGGCCCTTTCCCTGGCAAACAAAACTAACCCACCCCGCTTCTGGCTGGCAGATTGCAGGAGCCACTTCCCTCTATCAAACCAGCCCGACTCGACACTGGTGCCACCTTTCATCTGGGAACCATCCTGCGTATTGTGGATTTTCAGGAGCCAGCCGGCCACTGCCAGCCACACCCCCCCAAACAGAAACTACGACCCTTTTCCCTGGAAGTAAAACTGACCTGCCCGTCATCTAGCTGGCAGATTGCAGAAGCCACTTGCCTCTATCAATCCAGCCAGACTCGGCACTGGTGCCACCTTTCATCTGGGAACCATCCTGCGTATCGTGGATTTTCAGGAGCCAGCCGGCCACTCCCAGCCACAGGCCCCCCGAACACAAACCACGGCCCTTTTCCCTGGCAAAAAACTACCCCCCCGCTTCTGGCTGGCAGATTGCAGGAGCCACTTGCCTCTATCAAACCAGCCCGACTCGGCACTGGTGCCACCTTTCATCTGGGAACCATCCTGCGTATCGTGGATTTTCAGGAGCCAGCCGGCCACTCCCAGCCACAGGCCCCGAACACAAACTACAGCTCTTTTCCCTGGCAAAGAAAACTACCCCCCGCTTCTGGCTGGCAGATTGCAGAGCCACTTGCCTCTATCAAACCAGCCCGACTCGGCACTGGTGCCACCTTTCATCTGGGAACCATCCTGCGTATCGTGGATTTTCAGGAGCCAGCCGGCCACTCCCAGCCACAGGCCCCCGAACACAAACCACGGCCCTTTTCCCTGGCAAAGAAAACTACCCCCCCTTCTGGCTGGCAGATTGCAGGAGCCACTTCCCTCTATCAAACCAGCCCGACTCGCACTGGTGCCACCTTTCATCTGGGAACCATCCTGCGTATCGTGGATTTTCAGGAGCCAGCCGGCCACTCCCAGCCACAGGCCCCGAACACAAACACGGCCCTTTTCCCTGGCAAAAAAACTCACCCGCCCCGCTTCTGGCTGGCAGATTGCAGGAGCCACTTCCCTCTATCAAACCAGCCGACTCGGCACTGGTGCCACCTTTCATCTGGGAACCATCCTGCGTATCGTGGATTTTCAGGAGCCAGCCGGCCACTCCCAGCACAGGTCCCCAAACAAAACTACGGCCCTTTTCCCTGGAATAAAACTGACCTGCCTCATCTGGCTGGCAGATTGCAGGACCACTTGCCTCTATCAAACCAGCCCGACTTGCACTGGTGCCACCTTTCATCTGGGAACCATCCTGCGTATCGTGGATTTTCAGGACCAGCCGGCCACTCCCAGCCACAGGCCCCGAACACAAACCACGGCCCTTTTCCTGCAAAGAAACTCACCCCCCTTCTGCTGGCAATTGCAGAGCCACTTGTATATCAAACCGCCACTGGCACTGGTGCCACCTTTCATCTGGGAACCATCCTGCGTATCGTGGATTTTCAGGAGCCAGCGGCCACTCCCAGCCACAGGCCCCAACAAAACACGGCCCTTTTCCCTGGAAAAAACTACTCCCGCTTCTGGCTGGCAGATTGCAGAGCACTTCTTATCAAACCAGCCCGATTGGCACTGGTGCCACCTTTCATCTGGGAACCATCCGCGTATCGTGGATTTTCAGGACCAGCCGGCCACTCCCAGCCACAGGCCCCGAACACAACTACGGCCCTTTTCCCTGGCAAAAAAACTACCCCCCGTTCTGGCTGGCAGATTGCAGGAGCCACTTCCCTCTATCAAACCAGCCCGACTCGCACTGTGCCACTTTCATCTGGGAACCATCCTGCGTATTGGATTTTCAGGAGCCAGCGGCCACTCCCAGCCACAGGCCCCCAAACAAACACGGCCCTTTTCCCTGGAATAAAACTGACCTGCCCTCATCTGGCTGGCAGATTGCAGGAGCCACTTGGCCTCTATCAAACCAGCCCGACTGCACTGGTGCCACCTTTCATCTGGGAACCATCCTGCGTATCGTGGATTTTCAGGAGCCAGCCGGCCACTCCCAGCCACAGGCCCCCGAACACAAACTACGGCCCTTTTCCCTGGCAAAAAAACTACCCGCCCCTTCTCGGCTGGCAGATTGCAGGAGCCACTTCGTACTATCAAACCAGCCCAGACTGGCACTGGTGCCACCTTTCATCTGGGAACCATCCTGCGTATCGTGGATTTTCAGGAGCCAGCCGGCCACTCCCAGCCACAAGGCCCCACAACAAAAACTACGGCCCTTTTCCCTGGAAAAAAACTGACCCTGCCCTCATCTGGCTGGCAATTGCAGAGCCACTGGTAATATCAAACCAGCCCGACTTGGCACTGGTGCCACCTTTCATCTGGGAACCATCCTGCGTATCGTGGATTTTCAGGAGCCAGCCGGCCACTCCAGCCACAGGCCCCAAACAAACCACGGCCCTTTCCCTGGCAAAAAACTCACCTGCCCGTCTCTGGCTGGCAGATTGCAGGAGCCACTTCCTCTATCAAACCAGCCCGACTGGCACTGGTGCCACCTTTCATCTGGGAACCATCCTGCGTATCGTGGATTTTCAGGAGCCAGGGGCCACTCCCAGCCACAGGCCCCCGAACACAAACCACGGCCCTTTTCCCTGGCAAAGAAAACTCACCCGCCCTGCTTCTGGCTGGCAGATTGCAGGAGCCACTTCCCTCTATCAAACCAGCCCGACTTGACACTGGTGCCACCTTTCATCTGGGAACCATCCTGCGTATCGTGGATTTTCAGGAGCCAGCCGGCCACTCCAGCACAGGCCCCAAACAAAACTACGGCCCTTTTCCCTGGCAAGTAAAACTGACACTCCCCCCTCTTTGGCTGGCAGATTGCAGGAGCCACTTGCCTCTATCAAACCAGCCCGACTTGGCACTGGTGCCACCTTTCATCTGGGAACCATCCTGCGTATTGTGGATTTTCAGGAGCCAGCCGGCCACTCCCAGCCACAGGGCCCCGAACACAAACACGGCCCTTTTCCCTGGCAAAGAAAATCTCACCGCCCGTCTCTGGCTGGCAGATTGCAGGAGCCACTTGCCTCTATCAAACCAGCCCGACTCGGCACTGGTGCCACCTTTCATCTGGGAACCATCCTGCGTATCGTGGATTTTCAGGAGCCAGCCGGCCACTCCCAGCCACAGGCCCCCGAACACAAACCACGGCCCTTTTCCCTGGCAAACAAAACTCACCCGCCCCGCTTCTGGCTGGCAGATTGCAGGAGCCACTTGCCCCTATCAAACCAGCCCGACTCGGCACTGGTGCCACCTTCATCTGGGAACCATCCTGCGTATCGTGGATTTTCAGGAGCCAGCCGGCCACTCCCAGCCACAGGCCCCTAAACACAAACCACGGCCCTTTTCCCTGCAAGTAAAACTGACCTGCCCGTCATCTGGCGTGGCAGATTGCAGGAGCCACTCCTCTATCAAACCAGCCCGACTTGGCACTGGTGCCACCTTTCATCTGGGAACCATCCTGCGTATCGTGGATTTTCAGGAGCCAGCCGGCCACTCCAGCCAAGGCCCCGAACACAAACACGACCCTTTCCCTGGCAAAAAACTCACCTGCCCCTGCTTCTGGCTTGGCAGATTGCAGGAGCCACTTCCCTACTATCAAACAGCCCGACTCGGCACTGGTGCCACTTTCATCTGGGAACCATCCTGCGTATGTGGATTTTCTAGGAGCCAGCCGGCCACTCCCAGCCACAGGCCCCCAAAAAACTACGGCCTTT
>NW_026993262.1:0-16785 GCF_028769735.1 Zonotrichia leucophrys gambelii
GGGTTTAGGATTTCTGTACAGGGGGGTTTAGAGAAGTAAGATGGAGGAATTGGGGCGTGTCCTGTCCTTCTTCTTCTTCTTCTTCTTCTTCTTCTCCTCCATCTTCTGTGGTGATGGTGGCACTTTGGGATTGGTCATTACTAAAAGTGCACTGGTCAATAAGGGTGAAAGGTATTGGGGAAAAATGATAAATATTGTACACGTAACTATGGGTATAGAGATAGGTGACCGCCCGGAGGGCGGAGGAGTGTGCTCATGGCTGACTGCTGAGCAGACCTCTGTCGGGCCGAGAGAAAATCTTTTAGATAAACAATTAATAAACACCGAGACCGAGAAAAGAACTGAAGCCTCTTCTCGTCCTTTGAAACGCGGACTGCCCCAAGGTCACCCCGGGCCTTTCCAGGCCATCCAAACAGCTGAAAACCGGGCAGGTATGAGCAATACAACGCTGGGTACAGTGGGGGAAGTTTTCCCTCCAACTGCGCACCGATAGTCGAGGCTTACAGGTATTTATAGGGGTACACATAAGCTTTCTCAGCAGTTTCTATTTCCAATTTTTACTCATCAGCAGATTCTATTCCCAATTTTTACGTCACATTTCCATACAGTATTGTGATTTAGTTTTTCTCAGGATGTATCCCAAAAGGAGTATCCCCAGATGGTGGTGGTCCAGTTTCCGAAAGAAGAAAGATGCATCCCATCTGGTGGAGTTCAGCTCCCCAGATGTGTGTCCACCTTTTAATTGCAGAGACTATAAATCTAATAACAGTGATGTCCAGCTTTCCTTGGTTGAAACTATAAATCTTTGAGTTGATGTTCATCTTCCTTTCTCAAGCTGTTTTTCTCTGCTTTATTAAAGTGTGAGATAACGTATTTCCTTTTTATATATTCCAAAGCTATAGTTTCAAGGATACAAACAATAGTCTAAAATTGTAGTTCAAAAGGTTAATATTGCAGAACTCTTTAAGGCTTGACTACAAGCAAAGAGCAATATCCTTAACGCTTTAATTCAAATGCTCCTAAATCAACTCAGATTAATTGCAAACAAATGATAGGTTCAAAAGCCTTCTTCCATGCCTTACTTTCCTCAATTATTATTGGAATTGGCAAGTGTCCCATTGTTGGTCTCCGTATTGCAATCACAAATACACACATTGCCTGTATGTACCTGACACAAAACACAGCTTTGTATCTCACAGTCCTCTCCCTAGATGAATAAATTTTCATTTATCTTACTCATTCGTGTCTGGGCTTCAAATCTGGCCAAAACTTTGGAAGCTTTTCCCTTTTTGTCTTCTTTCTTTAATCTCATTATTTTGGATATCTTGGCTGTTGTCTCAAGTTTGCCAACCTCACCTGTAGCCTCAGGTACTCAGGTATCCAATTGCCCTTGTCACACTCTGTTTTTTCTAATTTGGCCTTTGGTACTTCCTGCAAATCAATTCCTGCTCTTGTTCTGTGTACCCAAGTTCTCCACCAATCTTTATCACCTGTTTTAATATATCCTTTCCTTACTGCAGCCCACAATGTTCTATCAGTTTCTTTTTCTATTTTTTTTGTACAATTACAAGAGAGAGCATTAGGGATCTGTTGCTTTGGTAGGTCTGTGTACCAATATTCTTCACACTCTATACACTTAAAACAACCTCATGGATAACACTTACAGTTTGGAGTAGTACGTTCTACCCCTCGCGAGTACAACTGGTTTTGCAGCTTAAGGCAGGAGCATTTTTGTGACATACATCAGTCTCTTTGTAACTTGATTTTCAGTTCTCCGGGGGTAGATGCAATTCTCCACTGGGATTCAGCAGGCGTCTCTGTCGGTGGTTCCATCTCTGTCGGTGGTTCTGTCTCTGTCGGTGGTTCCGCTGGTCCTTGGACCCGTGACGCATGGGTCCAGCCTTTTTCTGCAGTTCAGACAGCTGTATTAGTGGTCAGCAGAGTTAAAGATGGACCTTCCCACCTAGGAGACAATCTTTCTTCATTCCAGCTTTTAATCAGCATCCAGTCACCCGGTTTTATTTGGTATATGCTAAATCCTAGAGGGGCTGATTGTGCAATTACCCCTTTCTCCCTTAGTTCTCGGACATGTTGTCCCATCTTCTGGATGTATTTTTGAATAGTCATATCGGCTATGACTACTGATGTTTGGGGTACTTCCTGGGAATAGGGCATTCCATAAAGCATCTCATATGCAGAAAGTCCCGTATATGCATTTGGAAGTGTCCTTATATTAAGTAATCCTAAAGGTAAACATTTTACCTATGACATTTGGGTCTCAATCATCAATTTTGTTAATTGCTGTTTTATAGTTTGGTTCATTCTTTCCACCCTGGCAGAGCTCTGGGGGTGCCAAGGGGTGTGATATTCCCAGGAAATACCCATGGCTTGTGTTACTCCTTTTATGATGCTGGAAGTAAAGTGGGAGCCCTGATCAGAATCAATGGCCCTGATAACCCCAAATCGGGGAATAATTTATTCCAACAATATTTTAACTACAAACTGCGCTGTGGCTCAGGCAGCCAGGTAGGCCTCCACCCAATGAGTTAGTTGATCTACTAACACTAAAAAGTATTTCCATCTGCCCACCCTTGTTAATTCAGTATAATTTCCCTGAACCCTTTCAAATGGTCGGTAGGCTGTTTTTCTACCGCCGGTTGAAGCTTGTCTCATTACCTTTTTGCTGACTTTTTGACAAGTCAAGCACCCCTGTTTTATTTATTTTCCTACCTCAAAAATTCCAATACATCCATAATATTTTAAAAAATGATCACATGAGGGTCTTGTTCCCTAATGAGTACATTGGTGAAACTGGCTTAGAATCCTTCTAGCGTAAGCCTTAGGTAAAATCTCTCTCCCATCTGGTAGTACCCATTTTCCCAGCTCTTTCTTAGCTATTAATCTTTTTATAGCTTCCTCCTCTTGAATACTACAGCTTTTTGGCAGCTCCTCTTGAATTTCCGCTATAGTGTTCAGCTGGATAGTCTCTTTTAGTTTACAAGCTGTCTCCTTTGTAGCTTGGTCAGCTGTGTTGTTTCCTTTCACTAAGCAGCTTGACCCTCGTTGATGACCTCTTACATGTACTACAGCTCTTCTCTTAGGTCTTTTCAGGGCTTCAAGCACTCTGATTATTAACTCCTGATGGATCACTTTCTTCCCTTGAGTGTTTATCAAACCTCTTTCCATCCAGATTTTTCCAAATGTGTGTACAATTCCAAAAGCATATTTTGAGTCTGTGTAAAAAGTCCCCACCTCATCTTTTAAAAGTTCTAAAGCTCAGTATAAAGCAAATAATTCACAAGCTTGAGCTGAACAGCTAGAACTTATTTTTCCTCTTTATTTGCAGACATATTTTCTCCTAATACAATAATGTATCCTGAATTCCTTTTCTCTTCTATCACCCTTGACGAGCCATTGAAAAATTACTTTTCCCCACTAGATAGCTCCATCTCACTTATTGTTTGTAATTCAATTAATTCCACACAGTTATGAGCAAGCTCTTCAGCTGGCTCCCCATAGAGAAATTGAGCAGGGTTCTGAGCCGGAGTGACTTTAAGTTCCAGTTCAGAGGAATGTATCAAGATACCTTCATACTTTAGAATCCAGCTATCAGTGAGCCACTTCTCTGCTTTTTGATGCAATATGCTTCTAACATTGTGGGGGGTATATATTACTAAAGGAGCTCCAATTGTAACTTTCTTTGCTTCTCCTACCAGAAGGGCTGTTGCTACTATAGCTTGTAAACATATTGGCCATCCTCGACTAACAGGATCCAGTAACTTTGAATAATACCCCACGGGCCTTTTGTCTCCTCCCCAGTGCTGCGTAAGGACTCCATAAGCAGTTTGCTCAGCAGTATTTACAAATAATTGAAAAGGTTTATCTAAGTTAAGTAGGCTGAGTACTGGGGCTTGAATTAGAGCATCTTTCAAACTCTTAAATTGTTTTTCATCCTCCTGGTTCCATTTCACTGTATTGACTGTTAGTTTTTCATACAAAAATTTCACCTTTTGACTATATCTATCTATCCATTGTCTACAATATCCCAATAACCCTAAGAGTTGTGGCACTTCCCTTTTGGTATTAGGGGAAGGCAGACTCAGTATTCCCGATATTCTCTCAGGATCTAATTTCTTTGTTCTTTTACTCAGCCAGTGACCTAGATATTTCACTTTCTCTTCAGCAAATTGTAACTTAGCCCTTGAAACCTTTAGGCCTTTCTTTCCTGAGAAATTCAGCAGACTGATTGTTGCTTCTCTCACTTGCTCCTGATACTCTCCTGCAATTAACAGATCATCTACATATTGTACTAGTTTAGTTCCTTCTGGTCTTTCAAAATCTTGTAAAATTCTTTCTAAAGCCTGGCCGAAATATTGTGGGATTCTGTAAAACCCTGTGGAAGTACCGCCCACCTTAATTGTTGTTTTCTCCCTGTATCTGGATCTTGCCACTCAAAGGCAAAATAGTCCCTGCATCCCTCCTCTAAAGGACAGGACCAAAAGGCATCTTTCAAATCCACTACACAATACCAGGTATAGTCAGAGGAAATCTGAATTAGTAATGCATACAGGTTTGCTACTACAGAAACCTTGTGGCTGTTCGTTGACTGACAGCCCGTAGGTCTTGGACTAGCTGGTAGCCGCTGTCCCTTTTCTTCACCAGGATTATGGGGGTGTTGTGGGGTGACATACATTCTTCTAACTTGCCCTGCCCTGAGAGTTCTTCAATTATTGGCTTCAGCCCTGGCCTGCCATCTAGTGGAATAGGGTATTGTGTCACCCTTATAGGAAACTCGGGATTTACAATGGTGATTTTTAAGGGCTCTATATCCAATTTACCCATCTCCCCAGGAGTGGACCCGACATCAGGACATATTTTACTCTCGTCCTGGTCTGTCAGTTTGTACAGCTGTACTGTTAGTTGATCATTTTGGGGTTGAATATGAATTTTTTAACGAAAGAATTAGGTCTCTCCCCAAAAGATTGCATTCTGCTTCTGAAACTAGTAATATGTCACTAATATCCACTTTTCCCTTTGATTCAATTAGTACTTCTTCAATAATGGGAACCTTAAAGGCCTCCCCTTTTGCTCCAATTACTTGAGCTGTTTTCCCGCTGATTTTGCATCCTTTGGTTAATCTTTGCACTGTTGATCTTTCAGCACCCGTATCTACTAAAAAGGTGACTTCTTCACCTTGGGGACCTACTTTTAATTTTATCAAGGGCTCTTGTGATGGCCTGGTCCCTAATAAATAGAGCCCCTGACACCACTAATCTTCTACAAACAGATTTTGATCTGCCTCCCGCTTCTTGCAAACCCTTTAAGATCTCCTTCCATACCACAGTAAAAGCAGGTAGGTCTTTTAGAACCCTCACCTGTTATTTTTCTTGTGGTTTTAGCATTCCCTGAAGATGCACCACTGTTCTGAACCTCTTTTACTGCAGCCACAAAAACATTAGCTTTAGCTTTCGCCTTTTCTTCATCTCTGCGGACATAAACTCTCTGTGCTTCCCTTAACAATTCTTGCAAACCTCTCTCCTGCCAGCCGTCTAACTTTTCAAGTTTCCTTCTAATATCCTCCCATGATTTTGCCACAAACTGAATTTTGATTAATGCTTCCCCCACTGCTGTATCAGGATCTGATCCCAAATACATTTGTATACTCATTCTTTCTTACCAATCTATGGGTGACTCATCTTTCCCCTGACGTTCATCCAGGGCCTTGCTAATATTTTGCCCTCTGGGGACTGCTTCTCGAATCCCCTGAATATTTATATTCCTGAGATCCACCATATTCTGCCTATCCTGGTCATTGTTATGGTCCCAGTTAGGGGCTGCCAGGGGCCATTTCATTTCTCCTAAAGGTCCCTGCTGGTGGTCTCTATCCCAAATTCTCATGCCAGCCTTTCTTATCAGCTGTCTCTCCTCTGCCGTAAATAAAATACTTAAAACTGACTGAATCTCTGTCCAGGTGTAAATACTGGGTCCTAGAAACTGATCTAACCTTTCAGACACACCCAGAGATCTTCAAGTAACCTTCCCATTTCTTTTTTAAAAGCCCTCACATCCCTGGTGTTCAGGGGTGCTGACACATACCCGATGACTGGTGTCCCTTGAGTTCCTACTAATGGTACTTCCCTCAATGGGTACAGCTGCCCTCCCGTCTCTTCTTTATTGCTGTCCCCACTGTTTTCTGCACGTGCCCTTTCCTGGCTTCTTGTTCTGTGTTCTGGGAGTGAATCAAGTACTGGGAGCGGAGCCACCGGGGCTTGTGGTGCAGGGGGTGCTGGTTTAGGTGTGAGGGGTACCTGGATTGGGTGCTAGGGGAGCTGGATTAGGTGCTAGGGGGGCTGGATTAGGTGAGAAGGGTGCTGGAATGGGTGCAAAGAGTGCCGGGTTAGATGCTGGATGAGGCACCTCTGCCAGTGCAGCTGGTTGTGGTAGATAAGGGGTGGGAAAGGTTATCTAAGGGGTCCCACTGATCTCTTTTCTTTTTGGTTTCTAATGCATACAGAGGAGTGGGCCAGGACCCATGCCATAAAGCAGCATAATCGCTCTATTCCTGGTTAATAGGGTCCTTTTTATTTACATAGGCATTCAAGGCCTTACAGATCCACCCTTCAGATGACCCGTACATTGGCCAGTATAAATTATCAGGTCGTATCATTTCCATAGTCCATTCTACCATACAATATTGTATCATTTTCTCTTTACTTTTTCCTCTCCTGAATTCACATTTGTCCCACAATTTTAACATTACCCCAAGGGGGCTGTCCTGGGGTATATCTGGCAAAATGCTCCCTCTTTTTCCAGTACTTTCAGTACCTTTATTTTCCTGCTGGTTTATACCAGCTCCTGGGTTTTTCCTCTGGCATTGACCCATTTTTCCCAAACAGGTGTTCCCTCATCCACTTTGACCTCACTTGTTCAGACCTTAGTCCTTTCTTGTCAGGAATTTCCCTAATAACAAGTCCCTTCTAACGCCTCTCACCTCTGATTCTCTACCAGGAAAAGAAAAAAAATTCCTCTCCGTAATTATAATCTTATCTCACCACCCCCGACCTTTTACATACAGAAAATCCTTTTCCCCACGCTTCGTTCCTTCACCTGCCGCTCCCCTCGCGGGGTAGTGAAACCGAGGTTAGAAGAACGCCTCACTCGTGTCGTGACTAGGTCACGTCTCATACACACACCATTCACACTCTTACACTCCTACACCCGTTCTTATCCCACCAAACCAAGTGATACTTACAGCCTCCTTTTCTCACTGGGGTCTTCGTGCACGAGTTTTTACAGGTGAATTTACTGCAGTCTACTCCAGGAGCTCAAAATTCTTTGCTCATAATTTACCTTATGGATTTCCTCTTCCCTGAGAGATTCCCCCGTCACTCAGGGCCACTGGGGGCAGAAGCCTCCAAGGTGGGGCGCCTCCCTGAGATCAGGAGTCTCCCTCAATGGATTTGGAAATTCCCAGCCAATGCAACAAATCTGTTATGAATAAGAAGCTTGACTAGGCCAATATTCAAGCAGCAATCAATTCATTATTTAATATGGTAAAGTATGAGCAATACAGTGCTGGGTACAGAGGGGGAAGTTTTCCCTCCAACTGCACACCGATAGTTGATGGTTATAGGTATTTATAGGAGTACTCATCAGTTTTTTTTCAGCAGTTTCTATTTCCAATCTTTTACTCATCAGCAATTTTTATTCCAAAGTATTACATCACAATTCTATACACAATTGTGATTTTAATTTCTCAGGATGTATCTCAAAGGAGAATCCCCAGATGGTGACGGTCCAGTTTCCGAAAGAAGAAAATCAAATCCCATCTGGTGGAGTCCAGCTCCCCAGATGTGTGTCTACATTTTAATTGCAGAGACTATAAATCTCATAACAGTGATGTCCAGCTTCCCTTTGGTTGAAATCGTAAATCCTTGAGGCGATGTTCATCTTCCTTTCTCAAGCTGTTTTTCTCTGCTTCAATAAGGCTTTTGATAAGCATATTTCCTTTATATATATTCCAAAGCTTTAGGTGGAAGAATACAAGTAATATTCTAAAATTATACTTCAAAAGGTTATTATTGCAGAGCTTTTTTATGGATTAAATGCAAGCAAAAAGCAACATCCTTAACACCTTAATTCCAATGCTCCTAAATCAACCAGGGTTAATTGCAAACAAAAGATAGGTTCAAAGGCCTTTTTCCATGCTTTATTTTCCTCAGTTATTATTAGTATTTGCAACTCCCATTGTCGATGTCCACACATTTCGCATTTACAAGTACACACGTCGCCTGCTTGTACCTGACACGAAACACAGCTTTGCATCTCACATAAGAAACACAACTCCCTTCATTATTTAATTACTATCTACTCTTATTTATTTCTCCCTCTTCATGGTAGTTAGTTATAATTGTAGACTTTTTGTCATCTTTTTCATCATCTTTTTCTCAAACAGTGTGAAGGGGTCACATCGGGATCCCTGGAGACATTTCTTGGGCACATTTTGGGCAGTTTTGGGACTGGAGAGGGAATTTAGAGAGAACTTGAGGATCTGGAGGACACTTGGGGGAGCTGGGTGGGCACTTGGAGGGGCACTCAGGGATTCTGAGGGACAGTTTGGGGTCTGGCGCAGCACTTGGGGGTGCGGGGGGGCCCTTGGAGGTCAGGGAGGGGAATTTGGGGCCCTTCGGGGTCCGAGCGAGCCCTTGGACGAAGGGGGCTCTCTGGGGCGCGGGAGGATGATGGGAGTTGTAGGCGCGGGTATCACACAGTGGAACAAGGCCGCGGAGCATCACGGGAGTCTCTGGGCGCAGCTGCAATGGCTCTCGGTGAGGCGTGGGGCATGACGGGAGATGAAGTCCCGGCTGGACGTGCTCCGCAGAGCATGATGGGAGCTGCAGTCCTGGAAGTGGCTCGAACACGATATTTGGGGGTCCGGGACGGCACTTGGGGAACACTTTTGCGTCCGAGCCATGACTGGAGATCCTCGGGGGAACTTAAACGGTTCGCCAGCCCTTACAGGGGAGCTCCGGGACCTCTAACCGGGCTGTTTAGGACGCGAGGCACGGCAGGAGTTTTAGGGGCGGAACTGCGTTCTGAGGGGCTTTGGGGTCGCGGGGGATGAGAGGAGATGAATTCTCAGAAGTGGCTGTACCGGGCATCTGTGGGGTTGGGAGCACCCCGGGGGTCCGTGGACACTTTGGTCGTCCCGAATGGGCGCTGAGAGAGCACGGACGGATCCTAGAGGGTCTGGGGGAAAGTTATGGGACAGACAGGGGCAGATCCCGGGGTTCTCTGGGGCGCGGGGCATGACGGGCGTTGTAGTCCCGGCTCCAATGGTGCTATTCCTGGCCGCGAGGCATGCCGGGAGATGTAGGCAAAAAGAAAATATGGCGCTCATCTAGGAACACCCCCTGAGACCCGGATCCCTGGCGCTGATTTGCTACAACTGCTGATGAGCGGGAGCCTCGGCAAATGGGATATGTTGGAAGGCGGGAACAGCCCATTCACCTTCCTATAGTCCCTACCACTACAGCCCAGTCCATTCCAAGTACAGACCACTATAACCTCAGTAAAGCCAATTTCATCCCAAGTAGAACCCAGTACAACCCCAGTGCCCCTCCAATCCCTCCCAGTACGGCCCAGTCCGTCCCAATACACCCGAGTTCATTCCCAGTCATTCCCAGTTCCTCCCATTTTAATCCATAGGATGCCCCAGTGTCCCCAGTCTTCTCTGCAATAAGCCCAGTGTCCTCTATTTGTCCCAGTACTCTCCAGTGTCACTCCCAGTATGTCCCAGTGTGTCCCACAGCGTTCCCAGCGTTCCCCAGTATGTCCCAGTCCTCCCCAGTGTTTCCAAGGACAGTTTCATTTCTCTCGGTGGCCGTGGCAGCCAAACCCAGCAGTGGGGTCAGTGCAGTGCCCATGGCCACAGCCCCTTGCAGTGGCCCAGTGCAGCTTGGGCTGATGATCCACCCTCACAGCTGGCCCAGGGCAGCTCTGCAGTGGCTTTGGTGGCACCTGGGGCTGGCACACACCTGAGCAGTGTGTCTGTTTGCAGTGGGGAAGCTCAGCAGTTTCAGATTGCTTCAAAAAACCCTAAAAAGGGAAAACCCCTCTTAGGCTGAGTGCAGGGAGCTCTGCAAGCACAGCAGGTCCCAGGGGAGTGAGGACAGACAGGATGGGGCTGGGCAACGTGGAGCAAGGTTGTCCACACTGGGTCAGAGCTCAAGGCACAGCTTCTGTGAGCAGGCCAGAGCTGCTGAGGAGAGACCCTGGGTCAATATCAATCACAGAATGCTGCAATCAACTCTGCTCTAAAGAGAAATAAAATAAAAGACATCCTTTAAAATAGGAATGTGTATTTCTCACAAGGTCCTTGAAATCTTTCTCCATAACTGGACCAGCAAAACTTTAATGAGCCTCTCAGGGCTTTGGTGTTGTTCACATCAGGCTCAGTCCCTGAGAGTGTCTTCAAAAAACTTCTCAAGAACTCAAAGTTAAATTTAAACTCCAAATTTTCTTAAAGTTTTAATGGGTCCCACTGAGGAACACGAATGAGAAAGTGTCCCCAGGTTCCAGCTAGAGCAGAACACTGGAGGCAGTGATGACAGCTGGGGACAAACAAGGCAAAGGTGTCTCTGGTGCTGAGCAAAGCTGGATGTGTTTGAGGAATGCCAAGGGCCAAGGCCTGAGCCCCAGCCCCTGGCCAGGCAGATGCTGTCCCTCCCTCCTTGCTCAGGGCTCTTGCCGGGATGGGCACTGGCATGTGGGGATGTGCAATGGCAAGGGCAGGAGCATGGGGCGGCCCCTGCCAGGCTGCTGAGCAGGGACAAGGAGGCAATGAGGCCCCAGGCCTGCAAGGGTCACTTGTCTCCTGCTCCTGCCTCAGGCCCAGGCCCAGCAGCCATGGCCAAAGTGCTGCCCAAGTTGGCTCTGGCAGGGCTGTCTTGCAGCTGCTGCACATGCCTGTGCCCTGTGCAGCCCAGGCTGTGCTACGCTGTCCCTGCCCTGCGCCTCTGTCCCTGCAGGCTGTCGGCATCCCCCGGCTGCCCCACCTGGCTGGGCCCTTCCTTTGCTGACAGCTCTGCCTCCTGCCTGCCTCTGCCTGCCCATACAAAGCCTGGGGCTGATACCAAAAGGGTTCATTCCATTTTTACCCTGCCTGTGAACTTTCTGCACAGGAACAAGGCTTGCAGGGGCTGCTTTCCCAGCAAGGATGGTTGGAAGAGAAGACGAAGACATCTGGCTCAGGGGTGCAGGGAAAGAGAAAACAAGGAGTGAATCTGGGAACTTGGAGTGGGTTTTATGGAAATGGGTAAATTTCATCTTTACTGAATGTGCATAAGCAAGACAATGGTAGAATTACATGTCCACGTAAGGTTAGGAGTTATTCATCACTAGATCTCAGGCCTGGATAAATGACACCTTCTGAAATACCAAATTAGTGTTCAGGAGCCTTATTCTGATATTTCAGAGGTTTCCTGACTGTGGTTCCTCACAGAACCAAGGAGTCAGTTGTGACACTGTGCAAACTCATGGAACAAAAGGTCCATGGTGACACAGCAGAACCCCATGGAACCAAAATCCATTTGGGCACATTGGGGCCACATTGAACCAATGGTCCATTGTGATACTGTGGATCCAAAGAGACCATTGTGACCCTGAGAAATCTCTTGGAACCAAGGGGCCATTGTGACACAGCAAGGCCTAGTGGAACCATGGGTCCATGGTGACACTGCAGAACCTCACGGAACCAAGGTGACCGTGTTCTACTGCGGAATCTCATGGAACAAAGGGTCCATGGTGACACTGCAGAACCAAGGAGACTGCTGCTGGCAGTGTGAGAGCTCATGGAACCAGAAGTCCATTGTGACACAGCAAGGCCTCATGGGGCCATGGTCCCTTGTTAAACTGCGTGGCCTCATGGAACCATGAGTCATTGTGACACAGTGTGGCCACAATGAGCCAAGGGGCCATTGTGACATTGTGGATCCAAGAAGACCATTGGGACTGAGGAACCTCATGGAACCAAGAGTCCATTGTTCCACTGTGGGGCCCTGTGGAACCAAGGAGAGCACAGTTACATTGTGGGGCCTCATGGAACAATGGAGACTGTTCTGACACTTTGGGAGCTACTGGAACCAAGGGGCCCTTAGAACATGGCAGGGCCTGGTGGAATCAAGGGGACTGCAGTGAAAACTGTGGGTGTCCATGTGAGGAAGGGTTCATTCTGATACTGTGGAACCAAGGATACCATAGTGACACTCTGGGGCATCATGGAACCAAAGGTGCATTGTGACACAGCAGGGCCTCATGGAACCATGGAGGCCATTTTTACACTTGGAGGCCTTGTGGGAGCAAAGGGCCATTGTGGCACTTCAGGGCCTTGTGGAGCCAAGGGGACCACAGTGACACTGTGGGGCTCCATGAAACCAATGGTCTGTTGTGACACTGAAAGGCCTTATGAGATCATGGAGACCATTGTGACACTGCAAGGCCGTATGGATCAAAGGGTCCACTGTGACACTCTGGAGTCTTGGCAGGCCAAGGGGCAGTTGTCACACTGTGGGGCACTGTGAAACCAAGGAATCCGCTTTGACACTTCAGGGCCCCATGGAACTAAGAATCCATGGAACAGTGCAGGACCCCATGGAACCAGAGGTCCACTGTGACATTGTGGGGCCTCATGGTATCCTGGAGGCCATGATGCCACTTGGAGGCCTCATTGAATCAAGGGGCTCTGCAGGGCCTCATGGAACCAAGGAGACCCTTCTGACACTGTGAGTCTCCATGGGACCAAGGGTCCATTCTGATACTGAGGCACCAAGGAGACCCCTGTGACACTGCAAGGCCTCGTGGAAGGAAGGGACAGTTGTGACATTCTGGGGCCCCATGGAAACCAGAGGCCAGTGTGACACATCTGGGCTGCATGGAACCAAGGATCCAATATGACACCACCACTGTGACTCTGCAGGGCCCCATGGAAACAAGGGAACAGGGAACAGGTCTGGTTGGCTTGGCCTGACTGGTCCAACTGCCCTTGGCATGTCAAGGGTCTCTTCTCATGTACCCCTGAAACCCTGGGGCTCTGAGCTTTGCTTCAAATGGAAAAGAACTGCTGTTCTCATTCAAGCATCCATGGCCAAAATGGGATTCCCCCTCCAACCTTCCCAATATCCAGGGATTGCTGCCAGACAAAAGCTGACATTACCAACAAGTCTGGCTGCCTTTGGCTTACTGAGGGCTAGGTCTCACCTGCCTTCAAACACTGGGGCTCAGTGCTTTCCTTGCTATGGAAAAGAAACATCCTTCTCAAGGTGCCCATGGTTGAAATTGGGATTCCACCTCCGAAAGTCCTATATGTAATGACTGCTCCTTCACAAAATCTGCCATTACAGACAGGTCTGGCTGACCTTGGCTACGTGAGGGCCAGCTCTCACCTGCCTTCCAAACACAGAGGCTCTGTGCTTTCCTTTCTGTGGAGAACTGGCCTTCTCCTCCAGGGAGAAGTGGCTGAAATTGGGATTCCGCATGCATGATTTCAAATAACCAAGGCTTGCTCCCAGACGAAGCTGCCAGGAGAGACAGATCTGTGTGTCCTTGGCCACTGATCACTGCAGTTCATCAGCCCCTGAAACACTGGGGATCCGTGGTTTCCTTCCTGTGGGGACCACTGTGACACTGTGGGGCCCCACAGAACCAAAGGGCCACTGTGACCCTTCAGGGCCACATGGAAGCACGGGGCCACTGTGACACTGCCGAAGCAAGGGGAGCATTCTGACACTGCGGGGCCTCATGGAACCAAGGGGAGATGTAACAGCTCTGGCTGGTTTGGCCTCCCAGGGGCCACTGGACAGGTCCAGCTGATCTTGGAATGCTAAGGGCTGCCTCTCATCAGGTCTTGAAGCACTGAGGCTTTCTGCTTTCCTTCCTATGGAAAAGAATCATCCATCTTTCCAGGCGCCCATGGCCAAATTTGATACTCTCACTCAAAAATTCCCTATATGCAGGGGAATCCCCAGACAAAAGCTCCTAGGACAGAGAGCTCTGGCTGACCTTGGCCTCTGCTGGTCACCTCTCATCTCAAGGAAGCTCTGAGAAAAGTATTTGAACAGGTTTGACTACTGGAAATCTCAATGAGTCTCTCATCCTCTGAAAAACTCAGATGCTCTTCTGATCATATGTGTCTTTTATTACTCATTGTGTATTATGCATGAAATATTATTTTCAGGTAAATACCTTTATTCTTCTCACTCTACCAGTGTTATCTGACACAAATCACCTCCTCTACATATGGATCCAGGTAACCTGTACCAGCAAACACAAGAAAGAATGCAGCAGGAATGATTTGTCTCTGCTCCCATCTGTCCCATCTCCTCTGGAGCTGGAGGTGCAGCCCCGGCACTTGGCAGGGCTCAAGGGCTCAAAAACTCAGTTCCCATCCAGAGAACTTGCAGACCCTGAGCTGCTCTTCTTGGCCCCTGCACGCTCAGCCAGGCTGAGATGGACACTGATGCTTTCTGGGCCAGGCTCTCTGAGCCCAGCCCAGCTCCCTGCAAGCTCTGCCAGCTTCCCTGAGCTCTGGGCAGCACCAAGGGCCTCTCCCCAGCCCAGCCCAGCCCAGCTGGCTCTGGCCCCACAGCTCTGCTCAGGCCAGGCTGCTCTGGCCACTGCCCCACAGCCTCAGCCCCTGGCAAGGGCATAGCAGCAGCTGCAGCTGCCACAGGACTCAGCCCCAGCATGGGCTGGCCAAGAGAAAGGAGGCTCCCTGGGTGCCCTGCTCTCCTGTGCAGGAGATGCTGAGAGCTCTGCAGCCCCTGCTGCCATCCCATCTGCCCAGGGCAGCACAAGAGCCCCAGCCTTGGGGCCCTCAAGAGCTGCTCCTGCTCCAGGCCCAGGGCCCATCCCAAAGCTGGGGCAGCCACAAAGCTGTGCCCATTTCTGTTCATTCCTGCTCTGATCAGGATGGATCCTCATCACCTTGGAGGCTGGTGATGAATTTTACTTTTCCAGAGGTCTCTTCTTTCTTGAGCTTCTAATTTGAGAAATTCAGTGAAAAAGGCTCATTAACATTTGTTCAAAACATCCAAACAACAAAAGCCTATGGGAATAATTCAAATCTTCAGTTCTTCTGTGGTTAATTGGACAAATTTCAGAAGTGTATTCAAACTGAATCTGCTACATTGAAAACAATGAAAGGAGAATTGTTTTGTCCTGTATAGTTTCCCTGGTAATAGATTGATATCAGCGATCCCCAGTTGATATTGATCCCTAGCACCTCCTCACGCAGTCTGAACAGATGTGAAAATCAAGATCCTTCATGGCTGACAATCAATCACACTTTGTCCCTACCCCCTCCCCACCATTTCTCCCATCCAACCCCTGGCACTCAGAGCAGCTGAGGAATGGAGTCACATCCAGGGGTGTCCCCAGGGCTCAGGATTGGGGCCAGGTCAGTGAAATCTCTTTATTGATGATGTGGATGATATCGCCGGCTGGGGGCTATGTACAAATCAGAAATGGGAAGGGACTGCTGTGGAACGTGCCTTGAGCTCATTTAGTTTTCAGCATCAGTCTCATTACTTGGTTGTGACAATGGGAAGACGGCAGCAGGTCACATCCTAAGCAGCAGAGAAAGAACTTGATGTTGCAACTTACTTTATAAGTTTTTTGACCAATCCCACAAAGCAAAAGCATATGGATGGTAGTTCTATCCAACCACTATAAGCAGAGGTACCTTTGGTTAAAACAATGCTTGCCTATTTTGAATAAAATACCTGCTTGTGAGCCTTAAAACACAATGCACAGAGCTCCATTATTAAGCTTCAAACTTCCTAATATCTTGCTAGATAAACTTTTCTGTAGCTTAGGAAGTTATTCTAGAAAAGCTTTGAGATACAGACCACTGTTCTTTTTGTCCTTGTTTTTCTACTTTTTAAATAGTTTTTCTGCTGACCTATCTCACAGCTGCTGCTTGGCTCTGCTCACAGTTTGACTCTCTCTGAGACTTGCCTTTTGCAGCTTTCCCAAAACCCTCTGATTTTTTGGATTCTTACAGATGAGGCCATCGAGGGCACCCTCAGTCAGTTCCCAGGTGAGCCCAAGCTGGGTGGCAGTGTGGCTGTGCTGGAGGGCAGGAAGCTCTGCAGAGGGATCTGGCCAGGCTGGAGCCATGGGCCCATGACAATGGGATGAGGTTCCCCAAGGCCAAGGGCCACGTCCTGCCCTGGGCTCACAACCACCCCAAATCCCTGGCTGTGCCCTGCCCCTCATCCCCACAGCCTGTCCTGTTTCCTTCATCCCTGCATTGCCAGGGACTCTCTGGGACAAGGGAGCTCTGCTCTGGGGATGGAGGGAGGTGCAGGTGCCACCACTGGAGTGGGAGTCAGAACTCACCAGGTTTGTGTCCTTTGGGGGTCAGGAACTGGTGGGACTCAGAGGCACAGGAAGTTTCTCTTCATGGCCAACAGACCATGGTTGAACAGGATACAATTCAATAACAATCACGCTCTTCCCTGAGCCATGTGCAATGTCCCAGCAGTGTCTGACATGTCCACCATCCACAAGTGATTTCCATACTAAAATTAATTTTAGAAAAATATGGTTCTGTGATAGATATAAACGCAGTCAAGTTCTTGTATCAGGATGCCCATCCTGGAATGGGGATAAAGGAGCCTGAAGAATTCCTGATTTGCAAAGCTGTCAGTGGTGGATGGAGAAGGGGCTCGGGCTGCTTTTGTTATTGAGGAATGCTGAAACCAGCCTGACTCATTTCATCTCCTC
>NW_026993263.1:0-16721 GCF_028769735.1 Zonotrichia leucophrys gambelii
CGTTTGGGGAGAGTTTTTGTGAGGCAAAAGTTTCTCCCTTTCCAGACATAGTGGAAATTTTTTGCAATGTGTAGACCACAAAAGTCCCCAAAGAAGGTAGGGTTCCCGAGCTAAGCGCGGTCCGGGGAATTTCGGGAAGCCCCCGCCCTGGAGTGCCTGTGACCGGACAAAGCCTTTGCGCGAAAAGAAGCCGCTTCTTGTTTTTTTTTCCGGGGCCCGGGAGTGCGGCTGCTTGGAAAGGTGAGAATGAAACTGCCCAACACTAGGATTGTGTGCGCAGCTTTCAAACTGATAGAAAACAGTCCTTACCACAAATCCACCTTTCCAAACACTGAACATTCGGTTGGGAGGTGTTTTGGACAACTTTGTTTTTCTTTTTGCAAAAACCCCGCAAACTCTCGCAACATGTAAAACCGATGGGAGTGTTTTCTGTGCGGCAAGTTTTTTATCCAGACTATGGGAATAGTTTTTGCAATGATGAGCCACAAAAGTCCCGAAAGAAGAAAGGGCGGGGGGGTGTCCCCGGAGCTAAGCCCGGTCCGGGGGGACATTTCGGCAGAAGCCGCCCACGGGGGCCTGTGACGGCCCCAAACCCCTTTGCGCGGGAAGGGAAACCGCTTCTTTCGGGCCCCCGGAGGGAAGTCGGCTGCTTCGGAAAGGTGACGAATGAAACCTGCACACCTAGGGTTGTGTGCGAGCTTGCAAATATAGAAAAAAAAAGTACCTTTCCAAAACCTTCCCTTTTTCCCAAAAACTAACTTCGGTTTTGGAAAGGTGTTTTGGGGCAATTTTTTTTCTTCTTTCAAAACACTCTGCAAACCCCTGCAACATGTAAAACACGATGGGAGATGGGTTTTTTGTGCAGGCACAGTTTCTCTTTCCGACATGTGGAAAGTTTTTTGCAATGATGAGACACAAAAGTCCGAAAGAAAAAGGTACGGATGTCCCCCAGCTAAGCGCCGGGCCGGGGGCCCTTTCGGAAGCCCCGCACTGGAGTGCACTGTGACCCGGGAAATGCTTTGCCGAAAAACCCCTTTTCGCCTGGAGAGTGCGGATGCTTCGGAAAGGGGACGAATGAAGCTGCACAACATAGGGTTGTGTGCGCACTTGCAAACTGATGAAAACAGTACCTTACCCCAAATCCTACCTTTTTAAACACATGAAAAATTCGGGTTTGGGGGTGTTTTGGGAAAATTTGTTTTTTTTCTTCAAACACTCTCAAAAACCCCTCTGAAAAATGTACAACACGATGGGAGTGTTTTTTTGCAGGCACAGTTTCTCCCTTGCCAGACATAGCGGGAAAGTTTTTTGCAATGATGTGACCACAAAAATCCCGAAGAAAAAGGTAGGATGTCCCCGGAGCTAAGCGCCGGTCCCGGGACATTTGGGAGAAGCCGCCGCAGTGGAGTGCATGTGACGGGACAATCGCCTTTGCGCGAAAAAGCCCCTTTTCGCCTCCGGCGCTGGAGAGTGCGGGCTTCGGAAAGGTGCGAAGAAACTGCACAAAACTAGGATTGTGTGCGCAGCTTGCAAAATGAAAAAAAAACAGTACCTTACCACACCCCCTTTCCAAAACATGAAAATTCGGTTTTGGGGGTGTTTTGGCAACTTTGTTTTTCTTTTTGCAAAACACTTGCAAACCCATCTGCAACTGTAAAACACGAGGGAGTGTTTTTTGTGCAGGCACGTTTTTTCCCCTTTCCAGCATAGTGGAAAAGTTTTTTGCAAAGATGTAGACACAAAAGTCCCGAAAGAAGAAAGGGGGAGTCCCCCGGAGCTAAGCGCCCCGGGCCCGGGGGACATTTCGGGAGAAGCCGCCGCACTGGAGTGCACTGTACCGGCACAAACGCCCTTTTCGCAAGAACCGCTTCTTCGTCAGGGAGCCGGGGAGTGGGGGGGCTGCTTCGGAAAGGGGAAAAAATGAAGCTGCACAAAAATAGATTGTGTGGCAGTTGCAAACTTAGAAAAAAGTACCTTACCACACTCACTTTTCCAAAACACATGAACATTCGGTTGAAAAGGTGTTTTGGCAACTTTGTTTTCTTTTTGTAAAACCTTGCAAAACCCCTGAAAATTACAAAACGATGGGAGATGTTTTTGTGCAGGCACAGTTTTCCTTGCTGAATAGTGGAATGTTTTTTTTCAATGATTGACCCAAAAGTCCCGAAAGAAGAAGGTCGGTGTCCCCGGAGCTAAACGCCCGGGCCGGGCACATTTTGGCAGAAGCCGCCGCACTGGAGTGCACTGTGACCGGCACAATCGCCTTTGCGCGAAAAACCCCTTCTTTGCCCCGGGAGCTGGGAGTGGGCTGCTTCGGAAAAGGGACGAATGAAGCTGCACATCATAGGATTGTGGCGCAGCTTGCAAAATGATAGAAAACAGTACCTTACCACACCCTACCTTTTCCAAAACATGAACTTTGGTTGGAAGGTGTTTCGGACAACTTTTTTTTCTTCTTTTAAAACACCCCTTTAAAACCCCTCTGCAAATTACAACACGTGGGAATGTTTTCTGTGCAGGCACGTTTCTCCTTTTCCAGACATAGTCGAAAAATTTTTTGCAAAGATGTAGACCCCAAAGGTTCCGAAAGAAAGAAGTACGGATGTCCCCCAGTAAGGTCGGTCCGGGGCACATTTGGCAGAAGCCCCCGAATGGAGTGCATGTGACCCGGGACATCGCCTTTGCGCGAAGAAGCCGCTTCTTTTGCCTCCGGCAGCTGGGGAGTGCTCTGCTTTTTGGGAAAAGGGGACGAATGAAAACTGCACAACACTAGGTTGTGTCGCGCTTTTCAAATGATAGAAAACAGACCTTTCCACCTCCCACCCTTTTCCCAAAAAACATGAACATTTGGTTGGAAAGGGGTTTTTTGGACAACTTTTTTTCTTCTTGTAAAACACTCTTAAAACCTTCTGCAACATGAAAACACGTGGGAAGATGTTTTCTGTGCAGGCACATTTCTCCTTGCCAGACTGTGGAAAGTTTTTTTTCAATGTGTAGACCACAAAAATCCCAAAGAAGAAGGGACGGATGTCCCCCCAGCTAAGCGCCGGTCCGGGGGGACATTCGGGAGAAACCGCCGCACTGGAGTGCACTGTGACCGGCACAAACCCTTTTCGCGAAAAGCGCTTCTTCGCCCCGGGGCGGAGAGTGCGGGTGCTTCGGAAAGGTGAAATGAAGCTGCACCACTAGGATTGTGGCGCAGCTTGAAATGATGAAAAAAGTACCTTACCACACTCCTACCTTTTCCAAAAAATGAACTTGGTTGGGGTGTTTCGGGGAACTTTTTTTTCTTCTTTTAAAACACTCTGCAACCTCCTTTCACAGTAAAAAACGATGGGGAAAGTTTTTTGTGCAGGCACAGTTTTTCCTTGAGACATAGTGGGTAGTTTTTTTTCAATGATGTAGACCACCCAAAGTCCCGAAAGAAGAAGGTACGGGTTTCCCCGGAGGGTAAGCGCCGGGGCCCCCCCGGGGGAATTTCGGCAGAAGCCCCCGCAATGGGTGCCCCTGTTTAAAGGGACAATCGCCTTTGCGCGAAGAAACCGCTTTTTCGCCCCGGGAGTGGGGGAGTTTCGGCTGCTTTTGGGAAAAGGGAAGAATGAAGCCAAAATCACTAGGATTGTGTGCGCAGCTTCCAAACTGATTTTGAAAACAGTACCTTAAACCCCACCCTACCTTTTCCAAAAAAACCCTAAAAATTCGGTTCGGGAAAGGGGTTTTGGGGCAACTTTGTTTTTCTTCCCTTTCAAAAAAACTCTGCAAACCTCCTACAAAACAGTAAAACCCCGATGGGAATGTTTTCTGTGAAAGGCCCCGTTTCTCCTTGCCAGAAAAGTGGAATTAGTTTTTTGCAAAATGTAACCACAAAAGTTCCCGAAAGAAGAAGGTAAGGATGAACCGGAGCAAGCGCCGGTTTCCCGGGGGACATTTCCGGGAGAAGGCCCCCGCACTGGGGTGCACTTTGGGGCCCGGGACAATCGCCTTTGCGCCAAGAAGCCGCTTCTTCGTCTCCGGGGGCCGGAGAGAGCGCCCGCTTCGGAAAGGTGAAGAATTTTAAGCTGGGAAAACAAAGGATTGTGTGCGCAGCTTGCAAACTGTAAAAAAAAACAGTACCCTTACCACACTCCTACCTTTTTTCCCAAAAAAATGAACATTCGGTTCGAAGGTTTTTGAAAAACTTTGTTTTTCTTCTTCAAAAAAATCTGCAGACCTCTCTGCAAAAATGTAAAAACAGAAGGGAGATGTTTTCCTTTGGGGGCACAGTTTCTCCCGCCCCCCTAGTGGAAAAAGTTTTTTTTCAATGAAGAGACCCCAAAAGTCCCGAAAGAAGAAGGTTTCGGATGTCCCCCAGCAAGCCCCCGGTCCGGGGCAAAATTTCGGCAGAAGCCGCCGCCTGGAGTGCACTGTGACCGGCGGGAATCGCCTTTGCCGAAGAAGCCGCTTCTTCGCCTCCGGGGCTGGAGAGTTTCGGCTGCTTCGGAAGGTGACAATGAAGCTGCACAACACTAGGATTGTGTGCGCAGCTTGCAAAAATGTTTGAAAACAGACCTTACCACTCTCCTACCTTTTCCAAACACTTGGGAAAATTCGGGTTTGGGAAAGGGGTTTTGGGAAAAATTTTTTTTTTTTCTTGCAAAAACTCTGCAAACCCCTCTGCCCAAAATGTTTTAAAAAACGATGGGAGATGTTTTCTTGCAGGCCCAGTTTCTCCTTGCCCGACATAGTGGAAAAGTTTTTTGGGAAGGGTTTAGACCACAAAGGTTTTCCCAAAAAAGAAGGTACGGATTTTCCCCCGGGCTAAGCGCCGTCCCCCCGGGGACAATTTTTGGCAGAAGCCGCCGCACTGGAGTGCACCCCGTGACCCGGGCCCCAAAACGCCTTTGCGCGAAAAAAGCCCCTTCTTTATTCCGGGAGCCGGAAGTGCGGCTTCTTTTGGGAAAAGGGGAAGAAAGAAGCTGCACAACAAATAGGATTGTGTGCGCAGCTTGCAAAATATAAAAACCCTACCTTACCCCACTTACCTTTTTCCCAAAAACATAACATTCGGTTCGAAGGGGTTTTGGGCAAATTTTTTTTTCTTCTTGGGAAAAAAACCCCCCTGCAAACCTCTCTGCAACATGTAAAACACGGGTGGAGTTTTTTTGTCAGGCACAGGTTTTCCCTTTCCAGGGCATTTTGGGAAAAAGTTTTTTTGCAATAATAGACCACAAAAGTCCCGAAAGAAGAAGGACGGTTTTACCCGGGCTAACCCCCCGGGCCCGGGGGACATTTTGGCAGAAGGCCCCCCGCACTGGAGTGCACTGTGAAACCCGGGACAATTTGCCCTTTTCGCGAAGAAGCCGCTTCTTCGTCTCCGGGGGGCCGGAGAGTGCGGTGCTTCGGAAAGGTGAAGAATGAAAATGCACAACAATAGGATTGTTTTTGCGCAGCTTGCAAACTGATAGAAAAAAGGTTTCCCTTTTTACCCCTCCTACCTTTTCCAAACACATGAACATTCGGGTTTGGGGGGTGTTTTGGACAACTTTGTTTTTTCTTTTTGCAAAACACTCTGCAAACCCCTCTCAACATGTACAACACGATGGGGGGGTGTTTTCTGTGCAGGGACAGTTTTTTCCTTGCCCCGACAAGTGGAATGTTTTTTGCAAAGATGTAACCACAAAAGTCCCGAAAGAAGAAGGAAAGATGTCCCCCGGGGCTAAGCGCCGGTCCGGGGCACATTTCGGGAGAAGCCGCCGCACTGGAGTGCACTGTGACCGGAAAAATGGGGCCCTTTTCGCGAAGAAGCCGCTTTTTTCGCCCCCGGCAGCCTGGAAAAGTGCGGCTGCTTCGGAAAAGGTTACGAAAAAAAGTGCACATCACTAGGATTGGTTCGCAGCCCTTTCAAACTGATAGAAAACAGTAAACCTTTCCACACCCTACCTTTTCCCAAACACATGAACATTCGGTTTGGGAAAGGGGTTTTTTGGGCAACTTTGGGTTTTTTTTTCTTGCAAAAAACCCCGCAAAACCCCTCTGGGAACATTAAAAAAACGAGGGAGATGTTTTCTGTGCGGCACAGTTTCTCCTTTCCCGACATAGTGGAAAAGTTTTTTGCAATTTTTTAGACCACAAAAGGGTTTCCAAAGAAGAAGGTTAGGGTGTCCCCGGAGCTTTAAACGCCGGTGACGGGCACATTTCCCTTTTTAAGCCGCCCAAATGGGGGTGCACTGGAAACCCGGGACAATCGCCTTTGCGCGAAGAAGCCGCTTCTTCGTCCCCCGGGAGCCGGAAAAGTGCGGCTTTCTTTGGAAAAGGTTTAAGAATTTAAGCTGCACAACACTAGGATTGTGTGCGCACTTGCAAAGATAGAAAAACGTTCCCTTTCCACCCCCCCCACCTTTTTCCAAACACAAAGAACATTCGGTTCGAAGGTGTTTTGGACAATTTTTTTTTTCTTCTTTCAAAACACTTGCAAACCTCCTGCAAATGTAAAACACGATGGGGATGTTTTTTGTGCGGCACAGTTTCCTTGCCAGACATAGTGGAATTAGTTTTTTTTCAAGGAAGTAACCCCAAAAGTTTTCCCCAAAAAAAGAAAAAACGGATTGTAACCCCGGGTAAGCGCCCGGGGCCGGGGCCCCAAATTTTGGCCCGAAGGGCCCCCGCACTGGGTTTCCCCTGTGACCGGGACAATCGCCTTTGCGCGAAGAAGCCGCTTCTTCGCTCCGGGAGCCGGGGGAGTGCGGCTGCTTCGGAAATTTGAAGAAAGAAGCTCAAAACACAAGGGTTGTGTGCGCCGCATTTCAAACTGATAGAAAACAGTCCTTCCATCACTCCCAACCCCTTTTTCCCAAAACATGAAAAATTCGGTTGGGGGTGTTTTGGAAACTTTTTTTTTCTTTTGCAAAAAAACCCTGCAAACCTCTTGCAACATGTAAAAAACAAAAAAAAAAAAAATGGGGGATGTTTTCTGTGGGAGGGACAGTTTCTTTGCCAGACAATTTTGTGGAAAAAATTTTTTTTCAATGATGTTTGCCACAAAAGTCCCGAAAGAAAAGGTCGGATGTCCCCGGGGCTAGCGCCGGTCCGGGGCACATTTCGGCAGAAGCCGCCGCACTGGGGGTGCCCCTGTGACCGGCAAAAATCGCCTTTTTCGGGGAAGAAGCCGCTTCTTTTGCCTCCGGGAGCTGGGGGAGTGCGGCTGCATCGGAAAGGTGAAAAAAGAAAACTGCACAAAACCCCGGGTTGTGTTTTTTCGCAGCTTGCAAACGGGTAGAAACAGACCTTACCACACTCCTAACCCTTTTTCCCAAAAAAATGAACATTCGGTTTGAAGGTGTTTTGGGGCAACTTTGTTTTTTTTTTGCAAAAAAACTCTGCAAACCCCTTTTGCCCCTGTCCCCACGATGGGAAAATGTTTTCTGTGCAGGGACAGTTTCCCTTGCCCGACATAGTGGAAAAGTTTTTTTTCCCAAAGATGTAGACCAAAAAAAGTCCCGAAAGAATGGGACGGGTTCCCCCCGGGGCTAAGCCCCCGGGCCGGGGAAAATTTCGGGGAGAAGCCGCCGCAAATGGAGTGCAATGTGGGGGCCCCGGCACAATCGCCTTTTCGCCCAAGAAGCCGCTTTTTTCGCCTCCCGGGAGTGGGGGAGTGCGGTGCTTCGGAAAGGTGAAGAATGAAGCTGCACAACACAGGAATTTTTGTGGGGCAAACTTTTCAAAAATGATAGAAAACCCGTACCTTACCACACTCCTACCCTTTTCCCAAAAACTTTAACATTCGGTTTGAAGGTGTTTTTGGGCAACCTTTTTTTTTTCTTTTTAAACCACTCTGCAAACCTCTCTGCAAAATGTAAAAAACATGGGAGATGTTTTCTGTGCAGGCACAGTTTTTCCCTTTCCGACATTGTGGGAAAAATTTTTTGCCCAAAGATGTAGACCAAAAAAAGTCCCGAAAAAAAAGGTACGGATGTCCCCCCAAGCTAAGCGGGCCCGTCCCCGGGGACTTTCGGGAGAACCGCCGCACTGGAGTGCACTGTGACCGGCACAATCGCCTTTTCGCGAAAAAGCCCCTTCCCTTGTCTCCGGGGGAACCCGGGGAAATGCGGCGCTTCGGGGGGGTGAAGAATGAAGCGCACAAACTGGGATTGTGTGGGGCTTGCCAAAAATGATAGAAAAAAAGTAACCTTTCCACCCCCTCCTACCCTTTTTCCCAAAAACATTTAAAATTTGGTGGGAAGGGGTTTTGGAAAAAACTTTGTTTTTTTCTTGCAAAAAAACTCTGCAAAAACCCCTCTGCAAAAATGAAAAAAAAAGTGGGAGATGTTTTCTTGCAGGCACAGTTTCTCCCTTTCCCGACTAGTTTGGGAAAAAAATTTTTGCAATGATGTTGCCCCCAAAAGTTTCCCCAAAGAAAAAGGGCGGAAAGTCCCCGGAGCTTTAAACGCCCGGGCCCGGGGACATTTCGCAGAAACCCCCGCCAAATGGATTTCACGTGACCGGGACAATCGCCTTTGCGCAAAAAAGCCGCTTCTTCGTCTCCGGGGGCCGGGAGTGCGGCTGCTTTGGGGAAAGGGAAGGGAAAGAAGGCACAACCCCTAGGATTTTTGTGCGCCCGCTTTCAAACGATAGAAAACAGTACCTTACCACCCCTCCCCACCTTTTCCAAACACTGAAAAATTCGGTTGGGAGGGGTTTTGGGGGCAACTTTGTTTTTCTTCTTGCAAAACCCCTTTCAAACCTCTCTGCAACATTTTTTAAAACCCGATGGGGAAAATGTTTTCTGTGCAGGCCAGTTTTTTCCTTTCCAGACTTTGTGGAATAGTTTTTTGCAATGATGTAGACCACAAAAATCCCGAAAGAAAAGGGACGGATGTCCCCCGGGCAAACGCCGGTTTCCGGGGGGAAAATTTCGGGAGAAGCCGCCCCACTGGAGTTCAATTTTTACCGGCACAATCGCCTTTGGCGAAGAAACCGCTTCTTCCCCCTCCGGCAGCTGGGGAAGTGCGGGTGGTTCGGGAAAATTTGAAGGGGAAAGAAGCTGCACAAACCCCTTGGATTGGGCGGCAGCTTGCAAACGTAGAAAAAAGTAATTACCCCCAAATCCTACCTTTTCCAAAACATGAAACATTCGGTTCGAAGGGGTTTTGGACAACTTTTTTTTTTCTTCTTTCAAAACACCTGCAAAAAACCCCTCTGCAAAAATGTAAAAAACGATGGAAGATGTTTTTTTGGGGCAGGCACAGTTTCTCCTTGCCAAACATAGTGGAATAGTTTTTTGCAAAAGGGGTAGGGCCCCCAAAAAATCCCCAAAAGAAGAAGGTTTCGGATGTCCCCGGAGCTAAGCGCCCGGGCCCGAAACCCCATTTCGGCAGGGAAACCGCCGCACTGGATGCACTGGGACCCCAAAGGGGTTTGGGGGGGGGGGGGGGGGGGTGGGGGGGAAAAGGGGAAAAATTAAAAAAAATAAAGGGGGGGGGGGGGGGGGGGGGGGGGTTAAAAAAAACAACGGCCTTTAAAACCCTTCCCCCCTTTTCCCACTGGGGAAAAAACGGTTGGGAAAAATAGTTTAAAGGACAAACTTTTGTTTTCCCTTGCCAAAAAAAATTCCCAAAACCCCCCCTTTCCCCAAAATTAACAACGGGGGGGAGGAAATTTTTTTTTTCTTTTGCAAAACCTTTCCCCCCCTTTCCAAGAAAAAATGGGGGAAAAAAATTTTTTGGGCTTTGGAAAAGTGGGAAAATTTTTAAAAGGGTCCCGAAAGAAAAAGGTCGGATGTTTTTCCCAAAACTTTTGGGCCCGTCCCGGGGCCCTTTCGGCCGAGCCCCCCCGCCTGGAGTTTCACTGTGGGCCGGCCCCAAATTTGCCTTTGCGCGAAAAGCCGCTTCTTCGCCTCCGGGGAAACCCCGGGGAGTGCGGTGCTTTGGAAAGGTTTAAAATGAAGCTGCACAACACTAGGAAATTGGGGGGGGCAGCTTGGGAAATGGTTTGAAAACAGCCCCCTTAAACCCCAAATCCTACCTTTTCCAAAAAACATGAAAATTTTGGTTCGAAGGTGGTTTTTGGAAATTTGTTTTTCTTCTTGCCCAAAAAACCCCGCAAAACCCCCTGCAACATGTTCAAAACGATGGAAGATGTTTTCGTGCGGGGACAGTTTCCCTTGCCAGACATAGTGGAATTGTTTTTTTCAATGATTTAAACCCCAAAAGTCCCGAAAGAAAAGGTACGGGTGTCCCCCGGAGCCCAAGCGGGCCCGGGCCCCCAAAACATTTCGGCCAAAAAGCCGCCGCACTGGAGTGCACTGGACCGGGACCCAAACCCTTTGGGGCGAAGAAAGCCGCTTCTTCGCCTCCCGGGGCTGGGGGAGTGGGGGCTGCTTCGGGAAAAGGGGACGAATGAAGCTGCACAAACTAGGATTGTTGTCGCGCTTGCAAACCGATAGAAAAAAAGACCTTACCACCCCTCCGACCTTTTCCAAACACCCTGAACATTCGGGTTTGAAAAGGGGTTTTGGGCAACTTTGTTTTTTTTTCTTGAACCCCCTCTGCAAACCCCCTGCAAATGAAAAAACGATGGGAGATGTTTTCTGTGCAGGCACAGTTTCTCCTTGCCAGACATAGTGGGAAAAGTTTTTTGCAAAGATGTAGCCAAAAAGCCCGAAAGAAAAGGTTCGGATTTTTCCCCGAAGCTAAGGCCTTTTTTCCCGGGCACATTTGGCAGAAAAACCCCCCTGGAGTGCACTGTTTACCGGCACAATCGCCTTTCGCGAAGAAGCCGCTTCTTCCCCCTCCGGGAGCTGGAGAGTGCGGGTGCTTTGGGGAAAAGGGGAAAAATTTAAGGCTGCACAACACTGGGATTGTGTGCGCAGCTTTCAAACTGATAGAAAACAGTACCTTAAACCCCACTCCCACCTTTTTCCAAAAACATGAAACATTCGGTGGGAAGGTGTTTTGGAAAATTTGTTTTTCTTCATTTCAAAACACTCTGCAAATCTCTCTGGGAACATGTACAACACGGGGAGATTTTTTCTGTGCGGCACAGTTTCTCCTTGCCAGAAAATAGTGGAATTTGTTTTTTGCAAAGATGAGACCAAAAAAAAGTCCCGAAAAAAGAAAGGGACGGATGTCCCGAAATAAGCGCCGTCCCGGGGATTTCGGCAGAAACCCGCACTGGAGGCATGTGACCGGCACAAACGCCTTTTCGCGAAGAAAACCGCTTTTTGCCCCCGGGGGCGGAGAGTGCGGCTGCTTCGGGAAAGGTCAATGAAGCGCACCACTAGGATTTGTGCGCAGCTTCAAAAGATAGAAAACGTACCTTACCACACTCCCACCTTTTTTTCCAAACACATGAACATTCGGTTGGAAAGGGGTTTGGCAACTTTTTTTTTCTTTTAAAACACTTCAAACCTCTCTGCAACAGTACAACACGATGGGGGAGTTTTCTGTGAGGGGCGTTTCTTTTCCCTTTCCAGACAAGTGGAAAAAATTTTTTGCATGATGTAACCACAAAGGGCCGAAAAGAAGTCGGGTTCCCCGGGGCTAACCCGGTCGGGGGCCATTTCGGGGAGAAGCCCCGCACTGGAGTGCACTGTGACCCGGGCCCTCGCCTTTTTCGCGAAAACCCCTTCTTCGCCCCGCACTGGGAAGGTTGCGCTTCGGAAAGGGGAAGAATGAACTGCACAAAAAATAGGATTGTGTGCGCGCTTGCAAATGATAGAAACATACCCTTTCCACCTCCTCCTTTTCCAAACATGAACTTCGGTTTGGGGGTGTTTTGGCAACTTTTTTTTTTTTTTGAAAACCCTTCAACCTCTCTGCAACATGTAAAACACGATGGGAGATGTTTTCTGTGCAGGCACAGTTTCTCCTTTCCAGACATAGTGAAAAATTTTTTGCAATGTTTTAGCCACAATGGTTCCGAAAGAGAAGGTCGGATGTCCCCGGAGCTAAGCGCCCTCCCCGGGCAATTTTGGGAGAAAGCCGCCGACTGGAGTGCACTGTGACCGGACAATGCTTTTCGCGAAAAAACCGCTTCTTCGTCTCCGGGGGCCGGAGGTGCGGGTGCTTTGGAAAAGGGGAAGAATGAAGCTGCACAACATAATTGTGTGCGCAGCTTTCAAACTGATAGAAAAAAGTCCTTACCACACCCTACCTTTTTCCAAACCCTGAACTTCGGTTGGAAGGGGTTTGGACAACTTTTTTTTCTTCTTGTAAAACACTCTTCAAACCTCTCTGCAACATGACAACACTGGGGATGTTTTTGTGCAGACAGTTTCTCCTTTCCAGAATAGTGGAAAAGTTTTTTTCAAAGAGTGCCCCAAAGGTTCCGAAAAAAAGAGTACGGTGTCCCCCCAGCTAAACGCCCGGGCCGGGCACTTTGGGCAGAAGCCGCCCCACTGGAGTGCATGTGACCGGCACAATGCCTTGCGCGAAGAAGCCCCTTCTTCCTCCGGGACCGGAGGTGCGGCGCTTTGGAAAGGTGAAGAATGAACTGCACAACACTGGGTTGTGGCGCGCTTTCAAATGATAGAAAAAACCTAAAACCCCACCCAACCCTTTTTCCCAAAAACATGAACATTCGGTTGAAGGTTTTTGGAAAACTTTGTTTTTCTTCTTGCAAAACACCTGCAAACCTCTCTGCAACAGTAAAACACGAGGGGAAGATTTTTTCTGTGCGGGACAGTTTCTCCTTGCCGACATGTAAAATATTTTTTTGAAATGAGTGCCCAAAAATTTTCCCAAAAAAAAAAAGGACGGTTTCCCGGAGCAAAGCCCCGGGCCCGGGGGGCACATTTCGGCAGAACCCCCGCACTGGAGTGCACTGTGACCGGCACAATCGCCTTTGCGGGGAAGAAGCCGCTTTTGCCTCCGGCAGCTGGAGGTGCGGCTGCTTCGGAAAGGTGACAAAATGAAGCTGACATCACTAGGATTGTTGCGCAGTTGCAAACTGAAGAAAACAGTACCTTCCATCTCCCTATTTTCCAAAACATGAACATTGGTTTTTGGGAAGGTTTTTCGGCAACTTTTTTTTCTTCTTCTAAAACATCCTAAAACTTTTTGCAACAGTACAACCGATGGGAGAGTTTTCGGGCAGGCACAGTTTCTCCTTGCCAGAATAGTGGAAAATTTTTTTTTTGCAATGATTAGACCACAAAAGTCCCGAAAAAAGAAGGTACGGATCCCCCGGGAGCTAAGCGCCGGCCCCGGGCACATTTCGGCAGAAGCCCCCGCATGGATTGCCTGTGCCGGGCAAAAAGCCTTTGCGCGAAGAAGCCGTTCTTCCCCTCCGGCACCCGGAGAGTGGGGCCCTGCTTCGGAAAGGTGACGAAAAACTGACAACATAGGTTTTTGTGCGCGTTTGCAAACTGATAGAAAACGTCCTTACCACACCCTCCCTTTTTCCAAACACATGAACATTGGGGTTTGGAAGGTGTTTTGGGCAATTTTGTTTTTCTTCTCGCAAAAAATCTGAAAACCTCCTGAAACATTAAAACCGATGGGAGATGTTTTCAGCCCTGACCCACATTCTCCTTGCCAGACATGTGGAAAAAACTTTTTGCAAATTTGGGAAAGGGGACAGAAACGAAAGCAAAAAGTATGGATTTTCCTACTAAGGGCTGCATGAAAGCAAAAATGCCCTCTTCAAAAGGGCTTTAGGGGACTCGGAAAATAAAGTTCCCCAGCCTCTTTTTGCCCCCCACAAAGTTGATGGGGCAGCTATTCCTGAAAGCCTTGCCTGGATAGAAGGGGGACAAAAAAATGTACTCGGCATGGATTTTCCCGGGGAAATTTTATGGAACAACTTTTTTTAAACCTGATGAATCAACTTGACTGGTGATAAGGGAAAATTGTTGGTGGCCTTTAGGGGGTTTTTTTTTCATTTCTCTACATGGCTGCCAATACATACGGGAAGCAATAAAGCAAAAGGGGGGGAGCCAGTGTCTTTTAAGTGATGCTGAGGGAAAAGCAAGAGGGTGGGGACACACTGAAATCGGAGATTGCCTATGAACTCACCAAAAGATGTTTTACTGTGAGGGTGACTGAACCGCGGACAGACTGCCCCGAAAATTCTGAAGCCTGGGTCTTAGAAGAATTAAAAGTACACCCAGATAGAATCCGGGGAAGAGGCTCTAGGTATCCTGGTTGAACAGGGGGGGTTGGGGGCCCGGTGAGCCCCACTGGCCCTACCACTTATTCATTCTGTGTAGTGAATTTTTTCGGATGCATTTCAAACACTGGGATGAAAAGTTCTGTGCAGACAGGATCCAAATGGACATGGGGTCCTGTTCCTTAAGCAGTGTTCAGAAGAAGTAAAACTCTGGACAAGGGGCTCTTCCCTAACGAATCCCTTTATGGGAAAATTCCCGCACAGGGAAAAACCTTTGATAGCAGCTCAGGATGCCTGGTTGAGGAAATTTCCCCCATGTGTATCTAAAACCATTAGGGTCTCCCCAAGACTTGTAAAATAGCAAGAATGTTTATTTAAAGAGTGACAACTTCATAGAATGGCAAAATTGGTCCACAAAAAGGATTAATGAATAGTAATTATCTATTGGGTTAAAAAAAAAATAAAAAAGTTGGGCTTTATTTATCAATTTCATTGCAATATTGATAAGGGAAGAAAAAGCCTCAGTCCTGGGCTTTCTGAACCGAGGAAAATTTTAAAAATTCCTTGTAGAAATCAAATTATTAGCCAGTTATTTTAAACAATTTTTGTTGGTAAAAAAGTCCAGATTTGTCTAGTTTTTTTTGCCAGGAAAAAGGGGCCGTGGTTTGTGTTTGGGGGCCCGGGTGGGGGGGCCCGGTGGCTCCCGAAAATCCACGATACGCAGGATGGGTTCCCCCACCCCAAAGGGGCACCAGGCCGAGTCGGGTGGTTTGATAGAGGCAGTGGTCCTGCAATCTGCCCGCCAGAAGCGGGGCGGGGTTTTGTTTGCAGGGAAAACAGCCGTAGTTTTTGTTTTGGGGGGGCCCCGTGGCTGGGAGGGCCGGCTGGCTCCAAAAAAACCACGATAGCAGGATTTTTTCCCCGATGAAAGGGGGGCACCATGCCGAGCGGGGGTGGTTTGATAGAGCAAGTGGCCCGCAAAACTGCCCCCAGAAAATGGGCAGGTCGTTTTTCCCTTTCCCGGGAAAAGGGCCGTAATTTGTTTTGGGGGCCCTTTGGCTGGGGAAAATGCCGGCGGCTCCTTAAAATCCACGCCGGGAGGATGGTTCCCAGACCCCAAGGGGGCACCCGTGGATTTGGGGTGGTTTGATAGAGCGAAGGGGGTCCTGCAATCTGCCAGCCAGAACGGGGCGGGGGGTTTTTTTTGCCGGGAAAAAGGGTCGTGGTTTGTGTTTGGGCTGTGGGTGGGGCTGGCCGGGTGGTCCTGAAAATCCCCATACGAGGATGGTTCCCCAACCCAAGGGAGCACCGTGCCGGTCAGGCTATTTGATAGGCAAGTGGCTCCCCCAATCTGCCAGCCGAAACGGGGCGGGTGAGTTTTGTTTGCCAGGGGAAAGGGGGGTGGTTTGGTTCGTGGGCCTGGTGTGGGGTGGCCGCTGGCCCCCGAAAATCCCCGTTTTGAAGGAGGTTTTCCCCGATGAAAAAAGGCACCGTGCCAAATCGGTGGTTTGATAGAGCCCGTGGGTCCTGCAATCTGCCAGCCAGAAGATGGGCAGGTCATTTTACTTCCAGGGAAAATGGCCGTAGTTTGTATTTGGAACCTTGGCTGGGGGGCCGGGTGGCCCTGAAAAACCACCCGGGCATGTGGTTCCCAGACCAAGGGGGCCCAGTGCGGGTCGGGCTGGTTTTATAGCACAAAATGGGTCCTGAAAAACACATCAGAAGCGGGGGGTGATTTTTTTTTTCCCGGGTAAAAGGGCCGTGGTATGTGTTTGGGACCCGGGCTGGGAGTGGGAGGTGGCTCCGAAAATCCACCTACGGGTATTCCCAGTGAAAGGTGGCAACGTGCCGAGTCGGGTGGTTTGATAGAGGCAAGTGGCTCCTGCATCTGCCACCAGAAAGTGGCGCTCAGTTTTTTTTTCCCCGGTAAAGGGGCCCTGGGTTTGTTTGGGGCTGTGGCTGGGAGTGGGGGGATGGCTCCTGAAAAACCACGATACCCGGATGGTTCCCCCGACCCCAAAGGGGGCACCAGGCCGAATCGGGCTGTTTGTAGAGGCAAGTGGCTCCTGCAATCTGCCAGCAAACGGGGGGGTGAGTTTTTTGCCAGGGGAAAAAGGGTGTGGTTTTTTTGGGGGGCCCGTGGCGGGAGTGGGCCCGGCTGGCCCCTGAAAATCCACCCCACGCAGGTGGTTTCCCCGTTTAAAAAGGTTTGGGGCCCCGTGCCGCGTTGGGCTGGTTTGATAGGGCAAGTGGGTCCTGCAATCTGCCAGCCAAAGATGGGGCGGGCAGTTTTTCTTCCAGGAAAAGGGCCCTAGTTTTTGTATGGGGGGATGTGGCTGGGAGTGGCCGGCTGGCTCCTGAAAAAAACCCCGATACGCAGGATGGTTCCCAGATGAAAAAAGCACCAGTGCCGAGCGGTTGGGTTGATAGGGCAAGTGGGTCCCGCAATCTGCCAGCAAGAAGAAGGGCAGGTCAGTTTTACTTCCAGGGAAAAGGGCCCTAGTTTTTGTTTGGGGGCCGTGGCTGGGGAGTGGCCGGGTGGCTCCCGAAAAACCCGCCGGGCAAGGTTCCCAGACCAAGAGGGCACCAGCGCGGAGTCGAGCTGGTTTGATAGACAAAATGGCTCCTGAAACTAC
>NW_026993264.1:0-16716 GCF_028769735.1 Zonotrichia leucophrys gambelii
ATGCAGGATGGTTCCCAGATGAAAGGTGGCACCAGTGCCAAGTTGGGCTGGTTTGATACTACCAAGTGGCTCCTGCAATCTGCCAGCCAGAAGATGGGCAGGTCTGTTTTAATTCCAGGGAAAAGGGCCGTAGTTTGTATTTGGGGACTTCTGGCTGGGAGTGGCCGACTGGCCCCTGAAAATCCACAATAGGCAGGATGGCTCCCAGACCCAAGGTGGCACCAGTGCCATGTCGGGATGGTTTGATAGAGGCAAGTGGCTCCTGCAATCTGCCAGCCAGAAGCGGGGTGGGTAAGTTTTGTTTGCCAGGGAAAAGGGCCGTGGTTTGTGTTCGGGGGCCTGTGGCTGGGAGTGGCCGGCTGGCTCCTGAAAATCCATGATACACAGGATGGTTCCCAGATGAAAGGTGGCACCAGTACAGAGTGGGGCTGGTTTGATATTACCAAGTGGCTGCTGCAATGTGCCAGCCAGATGATGGGCATGTCAGTTTTACTTCCAGGGAAAAGGGCCATAGATTGTTTTTGGGGACTTGTGGCTGGGAGTGGCCGGCTGGCTCCTGAAAATCCACGATACGCTGGATGGTTCCCAGATGAAAGGTGGCACCAGTGCCGAGTCGGGCTGGATTGATAGAGGCAAGTGGCTCCTGCAATCTGCCAGCCAGAAGCGGGGTGGGTAAGTTTTGTTTGCCAGGGAAAAGGGCCGTGGTTTGTGTTCGGGGGCCTGTGGCTGGGAGTGGCCGGCTGGCTCCTGAAAATCCACGATACGCAGGATGGTGCCCAGATGAAAAGGGGCAGCAGTGCCAAGTCGGGCTGGATTGATAGTACCAAGTGGCTCCTGCAATCGGCCAGCCAGAAGATGGGCAGGTCTGTTTTAATTCCAGGGAAGAGGGCCGTAGTTTGTATTTGGGGACTTCTGCTGGGAGCGGCCTGCTGGCCCCTGACAATCCACAATACGCAGGATGGCTCCCAGACCCAAGGTGGCACCAGTGCCGAGTCGGGCTGGATTGATAGAGGCAAGTGGCTCCTGCAATCTGCCAGCCAGATGATGGGCAGGTCAGTTTTACTTCCAGGAAAAAGGGCCGTAGATTGTTTTTGGGGACTTGTGGCTGGGAGTGGCCGGCAGGCCCCTGAAAATCCACAATACGCTGGATGGCTCCCAGACCCAAGGTGGCACCAGTGCCAAGTCAGGCTGGTTTGATAGAGGGAAGTGGGTCCTGCAATCTGCCAGCCAGATGATGGGCAGGTCTGTTTTAATTCCAGGGAAAAGGGCCGTAGTATTTGTTTGGGGACCTGTGGCTGGGAGTGGCCGGCTGGCTCCTGAAAATCCACGATACACAGGATGGTTCCCAGATGAAAGGCGGCACCAGTGCCGAGTCAGGCTGGTTTGATAGAGGCAAGTGGCTCCTGCAATCTGCCAGCCAGAAGCGGGGTGGGTAAGTTTTGTTTGCCAGGGAAAAGGGCCGTGGTTTGTGTTCGGGGCCTGTGGCTGGGAGTGGCCGGCTGGCTCCTGAAAATCCACGATACGCAGGATGGTTCCCAGATGAAAGGTGGCACCAGTGCCGAGTCGGGCTGGATTGATAGAGGGAAGTGGCTCCTGCAATCTGCCAGCCAGATGACGGGCAGGTCAGTTTTACTTCCAGGGAAATGGGCCGTAGTTTTTGTTTGGGGGCCTGTGGCTGGGAGTGGCCGGCTGGCTCCTGAAAATCCACGATACGCAGGATGGTTCCCAGATGAAAGGTGGCACCAGTGCCAAGTTGGGCTAGTTTGAGAGAGCCAAGTGGTTCCGGCAATTTGCCAGCCAGAAGATGGGCAGGTCAGTTTTAATTCCAGGGAAAGTGGCCGTAGTTTTGTGTTTGGGGGCCTGTGGCTGGGAGTGGCCGGCTGGCTCCTGAAAATCCATGATACGCAGGATGGTGCCCAGATGAAAAGTGGCAGCAGTGCCAAGTTGGGCTGGTTTGATAGTACCAAGTGGCTCCTGCAATCTGCCAGCCAGAAGATGGGCAGGTCTGTTTTAATTCCAGGGAAAAGGGCCGTAGTTTGTATTTGGGGACTTCTGGCTGGGAGTGGCCGGCTGGCTCCTGAAAATCCATGATACGCAGGATGGTTCCCAGATGAAAGGTGGCACCAGTACGGAGTGGGGCTGGTTTGATATTACCAAGTGGCTGCTGCAATGTGCCAGCCAGATGATGGAGAGGTCAGTTTTACTTCCAGGGAAAAGGGCCGTAGATTATTTTTGGGGACTTGTTGCTGGGAGTGGCCGGCTGGCCCCTGAAAATCCACAATACGCTGGATGGCTCCCAGACCCAAGGTGGCACCAGTGCCAAGTCGGGCTGGTTTGATAGACGGAAGTGGCTCCTGCAATCTGCCAGAGAGAAGCGGGGTGGGTAAGTTTTGTTTGCCAGGGAAAAGGGCCGTAGTTTTTGTTTGGGGCCTGTGGCTGGGAGTGGCCGGCTGGCTCCTGAAAATCCATGATACGCAGGATGGCTCCCAGATGAAAGGTGGCACCAGTGCCGAGTCGGGCTGGTTTGATAGAGGCAAGTGGCTCCTGCAATCTGCCAGCCAGATGATGGGCAGGTCAGTTTTACTTCCAGGGAAAAGGGCCGTAGTATTTGTTTGGGGACCTTTGGCTGGGAGTGGCCGGCTGGCTCCTGAAAATCCACGATACGCAGGATGGTTCCCAGATGAAATGTGGCAGCGCTGCCAAGTCGGGCTGGTTTGATAGTTGCAAGTGGCTCCTGCAATCTGCCAGCCAGAAGATGGGCAAGTCAGTTTTACTTCCAGGGAAAGGTACCGTAGTTCGTGTTTCGGGGGCCTGTGGCTGGGAGTGGCCGGCTGGCTCCTGAAAATCCACGATACGCAGGATGGTTCCCAGATGAAAGGTGGCACCAGTGTCGAGTCGAGCTGGTTTGATAGAGGGAAGTGGCTCCTGCAATCTGCCAGCCAGAAGCGGGGTGGTTAAGTTTTGTTTGCCAGGGAAAAGGGCCGTGGTTTGTGTTCGGGGGCCTGTGGCTGGGAGTGGCCGGCTGGCTCCTGAAAATCCACGATATGCAGGATGGTTCCCAGATGAAAGGTGGCACCAGTGCCAAGTCGGGCTGGATTGATAGAGGCAAGTGGCTCCTGCAATCTGCCAGCCAGATGACGGGCAGGTCAGTTTTACTTCCAGGGAAAAGGGCCGTAGTTTGTGTTTGGGGGCCTGTGGCTGGGAGTGGCCGGCTGGCTCCTGAAAATCCACGATAGGCAGGATGGTTCCCAGATGAAAAGTGGCAGCAGTGCCAAGTCGGGCTGGTTTGATAGTACCAAGTGGCTCCTGCAATCTGCCAGCCAGAAGATGGGCAGGTCTGTTTTAATTCCAGGGAAAAGGGCCGTAGTTTGTATTTGGGGACTTCTGGCTGGGAGTGGCGGGCTGGCCCCTGAAAATCCACGATACGCTGGATGGCTCCCAGACCCAAGGTGGCACCAGTGCCAAGTCGGGCTGGTTTGATAGAGGTAAGTGGCTCCTGCAATCTGCCAGCCAGAAGCGGGGCGGGTGAGTTTTGTTTGCCAGGGAAAAGGGCCGTGGTTTGTGTTCGGGGACCTGTGTCTGGGAGTGGCCGGCTGGCTCCTGAAAATCCACGATACGCAGGATGGTTCCCAGATGAAAGGTGGCACCAGTGCCAAGTTGGGCTGGTTTGAGAGAGCCAAGTGGTTCCTGCAATCTGCCAGCCAGAAGATGGCAGGTCAGTTTTAATTCCAGGGAAAGGGGCCGTAGTTTGTGTTTGGGGGCCTGTGGCTGGGAGTGGCCGGCTGGCTCCTGAAAATCCACGATATGCAGGATGGTTCCCAGATGAATGGTGGCACCAGTACCGAGTCGGGCTGGATTGATAGAGGCAAGTGTCTCCTGCAATCTGCCAGCCAGAAGCGGGGCGGGTGAGTTTTCTTTGCCAGGGAAAAGGGCCGTGGTTTGTGTTCGGGGGCCTGTGGCTGGGAGTGGCCGGCTGGCTCCTGAAAATCCTCGATATGCAGGATGGTTCCCAGATGAAAGGTGGCACCAGTGCCAAGTCGGGCTGGTTTGATAGTACCAAGTGGCTCCTGCAATCTGCCAGCCAGAAGATGGGCAGGTCTGTTTTAATTCCAGGGAAAAGGGCCGTAGTTTGTATTTGGGGACTTCTGGCTGGGAGTGGCCGGCTGGCCCCTGAAAATCCACAATACGCTGGATGGCTCCCAGATCCAAGGTGGCACCAGTGCCAAGTCGGGCTGGTTTGATAGAGGCAAGTGGCTCCTGCAATCTGCCTGCCAGAAGCGGGGTGGGTAAGTTTTGTTTGCCAGGGAAAAGGGCCGTGGTTTGTGTTCGGGGGCCTGTGGCTGGGAGTGGCCGGCTGGCTCCTGAAAATCCACGATACGCAGGATGGTTCCCAGATGAAAGGTGGCACCAGTGCCGAGTCGGGCTGGATTGATAGAGGGAAGTGGCTCCTGCAATCTGCCAGCCAGATGACGGGCAGGTCAGTTTTACTTCCAGGGAAATGGGCCGTAGTTTTTGTTTGGGGGCCTGTGGCTGGGAGTGGCCGGCTGGCTCCTGAAAATCCACGATACGCAGGATGGTTCCCAGATGAAAGGTGGCACCAGTGCCAAGTTGGGCTAGTTTGAGAGAGCCAAGTTGTTCCGGCAATTTGCCAGCCAGAAGATGGGCAGGTCAGTTTTAATTCCAGGGAAAGTGGCCGTAGTTTTGTGTTTGGGGGCCTGTGGCTGGGAGTGGCCGGCTGGCTCCTGAAAATCCATGATACGCAGGATGGTGCCCAGATGAAAAGTGGCAGCAGTGCCAAGTTGGGCTGGTTTGATAGTACCAAGTGGCTCCTGCAATCTGCCAGCCAGAAGATGGGCAGGTCTGTTTTAATTCCAGGGAAAAGGGCCGTAGTTTGTATTTGGGGACTTCTGGCTGGGAGTGGCCGGCTGGCTCCTGAAAATCCATGATACGCAGGATGGTTCCCAGATGAAAGGTGGCACCAGTATGGAGTGGGCTGGTTTGATATTACCAAGTGGCTGCTGCAATGTGCCAGCCAGATGATGGGCAGGTCAGTTTTACTTCCAGGGAAAAGGGCCATAGATTGTTTTTGGGGACTTGTGGCTGGGAGTGGCCGGCAGGCCCCTGAAAATCCACAATACGCTGGATGGCTCCCAGACCCAAGGTGGCACCAGTGCCAAGTCAGGCTGGTTTGATAGAGGCAAGTGGGTCCTGCAATCTGCCAGCCAGATGATGGGCAGGTCAGTTTTACTTCCAGGGAAAAGGGCCGTAGATTTTGTTTGGGGACCTGTGGCTGGGAGTGGTCGGCTGGCTCCTGAAAATCCACGATACGCAGGATGGTGCCCAGATGAAAAGGGGCAGCAGTGCCAAGTCAGGCTGGTTTGATAGTACCAAGTGGCTCCTGCAATCTGCCAGCCAGAAGATGGGCAGGTCTGTTTTAATTCCAGGCAAAAGGGCCGTAGTTTGTATTTGGGGACTTCTGGCTGGGAGTGGCCGGCTGGTCCCTGAAAATCCACGATACGCAGGATGGCTCCCAGACCCCAGGTGGCACCAGTGCCAAGTCGGGCTGTTTTGATAGAGGCAAGTGGCTCCTGCAATCTGCCAGCCAGAAGCGGGGTGGGTAAGTTTTGTTTGCCAGGGAAAAGGGCCGTGGTTTGTGTTCGGGGCCTGTGGCTGGGAGTGGCCGGCTGGCTCCTGAAAATCCACGATACGCTGGATGGTTCCCAGATGAAAGGTGGCACCAGTGCCAAGTTGGGCTGGTTTGATAGAGGCAAGTGGCTCCTGCAATCTGCCAGCCAGAAGCGGGGCGGGTGAGTTTTCTTTGCCAGGGAAAAGGGCTGTGGTTTGTGTTTGGGGCCTGTGGCTGGGGGTGGCCGGCCTGCTCCTGAAAATCCACGATACGCAGGATGGTTCCCAGATGAAAAGTGGCAGCAGTGCCAAGTCGGGCTGGTTTGATAGTACCAAGTGGCTCCTGCAATCTGCCAGCCAGAAGATGGGCAGGTCTGTTTTAATTCCAGGGAAAAGGGCCGTAGTTTGTATTTGGGGACTTCTGGCTGGGAGTGGCGGGCTGGCCCCTGAAAATCCACGATACGCTGGATGGCTCCCAGACCCAAGGTGGCACCAGTGCCAAGTCGGGCTGGTTTGATAGAGGCAAGTGGCTCCTGCAATCTGCCAGCCAGAAGCGTGGCGGGTGAGTTTTGTTTGCCAGGGAAATGGGCCGTGGTTTGTGTTCGGGGGCCTGTGTCTGGGAGTGGCCGGCTGGCTCCTGAAAATCCACGATACGCAGGATGGTTCCCAGATGAAAGGTGGCACCAGTGCCAAGTTGGGCTGGTTTGAGAGAGCCAAGTGGTTCCTGCAATCTGCCAGCCAGAAGATGGCAGGTCAGTTTTAATTCCAGGGAAAGGGCCGTAGTTTGTGTTTGGGGGCCTGTGGCTGGGAGTGGCCGGCTGGCTCCTGAAAATCCACGATATGCAGGATGGTTCCCAGATGAATGGTGGCACCAGTACCGAGTCGGGCTGGATTGATAGAGGCAAGTGTCTCCTGCAATCTGCCAGCCAGAAGCGGGGCGGGTGAGTTTTCTTTGCCAGGGAAAAGGGCCGTGGTTTTGGTTCGGGGCCTGTGGCTGGGAGTGGCCGGCTGGCTCCTGAAAATCCTCGATATGCAGGATGGTTCCCAGATGAAGGGTGGCACCAGTGCCAAGTCGGGCTCAAGTCGGGCTGGTTGATAGAGGCAAGTGGCTCCTGCAATCTGCCAGCCAGAAGGGCAGGTAGTTTTTTCCAGGGAAAAGGGCCGTGTTTGTGTTGGGGGCCTGTGGCTGGAGTGGCCGCTGGCTCCTGAAAATCCACGATACGCAGGATGGTTCCCAGATGAAAGGTGGCACCAGTGCCAGTCGGGCTGGTTGATAGAGGCAAGTGGCTCCTGCAATCTGCCAGCCAGAAGGGGCAGGTAGTTTTATTCCAGGGAAAAGGGCCGTGTTTGTGTTGGGGCTGTGGCTGGGAGTGGCCGGCTGGCTCCTGAAAATCCACGATACGCAGGATGGTTCCCAGATGAAAGGTGGCACCATGCCAAGTCGGGCTGGTTTGATAGAGGAAGTGGCTCCTGCAATCTGCCAGCCAGAGGGGGTAGTTTTCTTCCAGGGAAAGGGCCGTGTTTTGTTTGGGGCCTGTGGCTGGGAGTGGCCGGCTGGCTCCTGAAAATCCACGATACGCAGGATGGTTCCCAGATGAAAGGTGGCACCAGTGCCAAGTCGGGCTGGTTGATAGAGGAAGTGGCTCCTGCAATCTGCCAGCCAGAGGGGGGTAGTTTTTTCCAGGGAAAAGGCCGTGTTGTGTTGGGGGCCTGTGGCTGGAGTGGCCGGCTGCTCCTGAAAATCCACGATACGCAGGATGGTTCCCAGATGAAAGGTGGCACCAGTGCCGAGTCGGCTGGTTTGATAGAGCAAGTGGCTCCTGCAATCTGCCAGCCAGAAGGGGCGGTAGTTTTCTTCCAGGGAAAAGGGCCGTGTTTGTGTTCGGGGCCTGTGCTGGGAGTGGCCGCTGGCTCCTGAAATCCAGATACGCAGGATGGTTCCCAGATGAAAGGTGGCACCAGTGCCAAGTCGGGCTGGTTGATATGAGCAAGTGGCTCCTGCAATCTGCCAGCCAGATGGGGCAGGTCAGTTTTACTTCCAGGGAAAAGGGCCGTAGTTGTGTTTCGGGGCCTGTGGCTGGGAGTGGCCGGCTGGCTCCTGAAAATCCACGATACGCAGGATGGTTCCCAGATGAAAGGTGGCACCAGTGCCAAGTCGGCTGGTTTGATAGAGCCAAGTGGCTCCTGCAATCTGCCAGCCAGAAGATGGGCAGGTCAGTTTTATTCCAGGGAAAGGGCCGTAGTTTTGTGTTGGGGCCTGTGGCTGGGAGTGGCCGGCTGGCTCCTGAAAATCCACATACGCAGGATGGTTCCCAGATGAAAGGTGGCACCAGTGCCAGTCGGGCTGGTTTCATAGAGGCAAGTGGCTCCTGCAATCTGCCAGCCAGAAGCGGGGGCAGTTTTTTTCCAGGGAAAAGGGCCGTAGTTTGTGTTTGGGGCCTGTGGCTGGGAGTGGCCGGCTGGCTCCTGAAAATCCACGATACGCAGGATGGTTCCCAGATGAAAGGTGGCACCAGTGCCAGTCGGGCTGGTTTGATAGAGGCAAGTGGCTCCTGCAATCTGCCAGCCAGAGCGGGCAGGTCAGTTTTATTCCAGGGAAAAGGGCCGTAGTTTGTGTTGGGGGCCTGTTGCTGGGAGTGGCCGGCTGGCTCCTGAAAATCCACGATACGCAGGATGGTTCCCAGATGAAAGGTGGCACCAGTGCCAAGTCGGGCTGGTTTGATAGAGGCAAGTGGCTCCTGCAATCTGCCAGCCAGAAGACGGGCAGGTCAGTTTTACTTCCAGGGAAAAGGGCCGTGGTTTGTGTTCGGATGGCTGTGGCTGGTAGTGGCCAGCTGGCTCCTGAAAATCCACGATAGGCAGGATGGTTCCCAGATGAAAGGTGGCACCAGTGCCAAGTTGGACAGGTTTGATATTACCAAGTGGCTGCTGCAATGTGCCAGCCAGATGATGGAGAGTTCAGTTTTACTTCCAGGGAAAAGGGCCGTGGTTTGTGTTCGGGGGCCTGTGGCTGGGAGTTGCCGGCTGGCTCCTGAAAATCCACGATACGCAGGATGGTTCCAAGACCCAAGGGGGCACCTGTGCCAAGTCGGGCTTGTTTGATAGAGTCAAGTGGCTCCTGCAATCTGCAAGCCAGAAGCGGGGCGGGTGAGTTTTGTTTTCCTGGGAAAAGGGTCGTGGTTTGTTTTCGGGGCCCTGTGGCTGGGAGTGGCCGGCTGGCTCCTGAAAATCCACGATACGCAGGATGGTTCCCAGATGAAATGTGGCACCAGTGCCAAGTCGGGCTGGTTTGATAGTACACAGTGTCTCCTGCCATCTACCATCCAGAAGAGGGGCATCTCAGTTTTTTTTCCAGGGGAAAGGGCTGTGGTTTTTGTTCGGGGGCCTGTGGCTGGGAGTGGCCTGCTGGCTCCTGAAAATCCACCATAGCCGGTAGATTCACTAGGACATGCAGGACATGAGAGCACAAGAAGAGAGTACGCAAGAAGACAGTCCAATCTCCTTTTTTCTGAAACACTGTAGCGATCAAATTGAACACAAATCCTCCTGGGCTAGTTCTTGCAAAAGCCTTGGAGTTCTTTTTGTGTTCATACATCTGGAATATTTAGCTTTGGATCACAGCAGAATGCAGATGACAAAACGAGGCCTTTAAGTCACATCCAGTATGAAGCAGTATGAAAGAAGAAAGCAGCTGAGAGTGCCAACCCTGCTAGGTAATCTCAGTATTCCTCTTGACATTAGCAGAAATTTGAAATGAGTCTCTGAAAATGACAAAGGAGGCAGAAGAAACGGGAGCGATGGCTCCTCTTGCATAGTGTTTCCTAACAGGGATCTTCAAAATGTAAAGATTGTATCATCCTTTCAACTGAAGGAAGGTATGAAAACAACAGGAAGGAAATGGCATCACATGCTAGAAAGATTCTGGGCAATGTACTTCTAGACAGAAAGGCCACTGATGGAAAACCAACTAAACTGGCACCAATGCAGCAGCATTGTACTAAAGCCAGAAATGTCCAGCGCTTCACTCTCTGCCATTCCATTCAGATGCACACAGCAGCTCTGCAACAGTCCTACTGATCATCTCCTTGGCAAACTTGGAGTTGAGGGTCCGTGGTGAAGCAGAGTCCCCAGCAAGATGCAAAGGAGAGCTGCTTTCTTGCAACTTTGCCTTTATCAGTTCCATAGCTTTAAGCCATACCAAACACCATTCAACCAACCACCATACACCAGGCTTTGAACACACTTGTTGATCTACCTCTAATTCAGCTGCCTCACCTTCCCACAGTCCTTTTCTACTTAGCCAATGGAATGGGCCTCAGCCCAAGGCCTTCCTTTTGTTAGCTTCTAGCTAGATGCAGCAGCAAACCACTACTTTCTTCTGTGCCAAGACTTCAGGTAGACGATTTGCATCTGCCCTTCCAGTGAAACCTAACGGGGAGAGAAAAGCCTCTCACAGATGTTCAGTCATTCCATTAGCTACACAGGCCAAATCAAAAGAAAAGCACGCTATGGGTTTGTGTACTTGCTCCTACACAACACCTGCTGCCCTCTGACAATCAACTAGCAGAAAACCAGCAAAACTGAGACTTGAGGCAAACAACCCTTTGAAGGGAATAATGATGTCAGCAATTATGACAACACATTTCCAGGCTACCGAGATACTTGAAATGTCAGCAAAGGCTGGAGACCAAAGGCTGAACTAATAGGGAAAGGGTAAAAGAATCCCAAGAAAAACATGACCGAAGGTTAAAACAATTCCAAGAAAAACATAGGCAACTGACCTGTTGAAGCCTTCAGGAAATCAGCGGCCGCTGATTTACATAGGCCATTCAAGTTAATTGACCCGTGCACCTTCCACCCCTTTTTCACCTTTCGGCACCACAGGGTGAATTGTGAGCATGAAATCACAATTCCTTGGATTCTCTTCTTGACTTGACGAGAGAAATTCAGCAACTGAAGTACCTGTTACTGATGTGATACCCAGGAACACCGAGTTGACACATTTCATTTTGTTCAAACACAGCTAGCAAATCTAAGGGACAAGGCTGGCTTCTTTTCATGACAATTTTCTTGTTTTACAACCTGCTCTGATCCTGGTGAAACTTTTTCATTAGCTTCTCTCTAAAAGCAAAAAGTCCAGTTAACTGTCCCGTCCTACTGCTGCAAGTAAACCATTTGCATTGCCAAGACCAAAAACGGAATTGGAAGGTACAGAGACCCCGGGAGCTATGAGCAGATACGGGGCACATTACGTCAGAAGCCGCAGTCTGCAGTGCACTGTGACCGGCACAATCGCCTTTGCGCGAAGAAGTCGCCTCTTCGTCTCCGGAAGCCGGAGAGAGCGGCTGCCTCTGAAAGCTGAAGAATGAAGCTGCACAACACTGGGATAGTGTGCACAGTTTGCAAACTGATAGAAAACAGTACCTTACTACTGTCCTACCTATTCCAAACACATGAACATTCTGTTGGAAAGTGTTTTGGACAACTTTCCTTTTCATCCTGCAAAACACTCTGCAGACTTCGCTGCAACATGTAAAACACCATGGGAGATGTTTTCTGTGCAGGCAGAGTTTTTCCTTGCCAGACATAGTGGAAAAGATCTTTGCAATGATGTAGACCACAAAAGACGCTGAAGACGAAGGTACGGATGTCCCCGGAGCTAAGCGCCGGTCCGGGAACATTTAGTCAGAAGCCGCCGCACTTTAGAGCACTGTGACCGGTACAATCGCCTTTGCGCGAAGAAGCCGCGTCTTCGCCTCCGGAAGCCGGAGAGAGCAGCAGCTTCGGAAAAGTGAGAATGAAGCTGCACAACACTGGGATAGTGTGCACAGCTTGCAAACTGATAGAAAACAGTACCTTACCACTGTCCTACCTTTTCCAAACACATGAACATTCGATTGGAAGGTGTTTTCAACAACTTTCTTTTTCTTTTCGTGCAAAACACTCTGCAGACTTCTCTGCAACATGTACAACACGATGGGAGATGTTTTCAGCCCTGACCCAGATTCTCCTTGCCAGACATAGTGGAAAGCATTTTTGCAATGATGTAGACCACAAAAGTCCCGAAAGATGAAATACGGAGCTCCCCGGAGCTAAGCGCCGGTCCCCGGCACATTTTGGTAGAAGCCGCAACCCTGGAGTGCACTGGTACCGGTACAATCGCCTTTGCGCGAAGAAGCCGCCTCTTCGTCTCCGGGGGCCGGAGAGAGCGGCTGCTTTCGGAAGGTGAAGAATGAAGCTGCACAATACTGGGATAGTGTGCACAGCTTCCAAACTGATCCAAAACAGTACCTTACCACTTTCCTACCTTTCCAAACACATGAACATTCGATTGGAAGGTGTTTTCAACAACTTTCTTTTTCATCGTGCAAAACACTCAGCAAACCTCTCTGCAAAATGTCAAACACCATGGAGGATGTTTTCCTTGCTGGCACAGTTTCTCCATGCCAGACATAGTGGAAAAGCTTTTTACAATGATGTAGACCCAAAAGTCCCGAAAGAAGAAGGTACGGATGTCCCCGGAGGTAAGCGCCGGTCCCGGGCACATTTCGTCAGAAGCCGCCGCACTGGAGTGCACTGTGACCGGCACAATCGCCTTTGCGCGAAGAAGCCGCCTCTTCGTCTCCGGGGGCCGGAGAGAGCGGCTGCTTTCGGAAGGTGAAGAATGAAGCTGAACAACACTGGGATAGTGTGCGCAGCTTGCAAACTGATAGAAAACAGTACCTTACCACTTTCCTACCTTTTCCAAACACATGAATATTCGGTTGGAAGGTGTTTTGGACAACTTTGTTTTTCTTCTTGCAAAACACTCTGCAAACCTCTCCGCAACATATCAAACACCATGGAGGATGTTTTCTGTGCAGGCAGAGTTTCTCCTTGCCAGACATAGTGGAAAGGATTTTTGCAATGATGTAGACCACAAAAGTTCTGAAAGAAGAAGGTACGGATGTCCCCGGAGCTAAGCGCCGGTCCCGGGCACATTTCGTCAGAAGCCGCCGCACTGGAGTGCACTGTGACCGGCACAATCGCCTTTGCGCGAAGAAGCCACTTCTTCGCCTTCGGGAGCCGGAGAGACCAGTAGCTTCGGAAAGGTGAAGAATGAAGCTGAACAATACTGGGATTGTTTGCACAGCTTGGAAACTGATCCAAATCAGTACCTTACCACTGTCCTACCTTTTCCAAACACATGAACATTCGATTGGAAGGTGTTTTCAACAACTTTCTTTTTCTTCCTGCAAAAACTCTGCAGACTTCTCTGCAACATGTACAACACGATGGGAGATGTTTTCAGCCCTGACCCAGATTCTCCTTGCCAGACATCGTGGAAAAAGTTTTTGCGAAGTTGGAGAGGACAAGAAACGCTAAAGACCAAAGTATGGAGTTTTCCGTAGCTAGGACTGCATGAAAGCAAAAGACTGCCCTCTTCAAAAATGACAATTAGGAGGACTCGGAAAAGTACAAATCAGCCAGCCTCTTTTTTATCCCCACGAAGTTGATGGGGCAGCTATACCCCGAAAGCCTTGCCTGGCATATGAAGGAGGACAAAGCAATGTACTCGGCATGGATTTTCCTGGGGAATTTCATGCTGAACAACTTTTTACAACACCTCTGATGAATCAACTTGACTGGTAGATGAAGGGAATATTGTCTGCGTGGCCTTCAGGAAAGTTGTTTACATTTCTCTACTTGGCTGCAAACATACATACGGGAAGCAATAATGCAAAAGGGAGGGAACCAGTGTCTTTGAAGTGATGCTGAGTGAAAAGACAAGAGGCAGTGGGCACACACTGAAATACAGGAGATTGCCTATGAACATCACCAAATGATGTTTTACTGTGAGGGTGACAACCGCGGCACAGACTGCCCAGTAAGCTTCTGAAGCCTGGATCTTAGAAGACATTAAAAGTACACCCAGATAGAATCCCGGGCAAGAGGCTCTAGGTATCCTGCTTTAACAGAGGGGTTGGGCCTGGTGAGCCCCACTGAGCCCTACCACAGCCCTCATTCATTCTGTGTAGTGAATTCTCTTCGAGATGCATTTCAAGCACTGGCATGACAAAGTTCTGTGCAGACAGAGATCCAAATGGACATGGGATCCATGTTCCTTAAGCAGTGTTCAAGAAGAATGTAAAACTCTGGGACAAGTGTCTCTTCCCTAACTGAATCCCTTTCATGGGAAAATTCCCAGCTATAGAAAGATCTTCTGATACGCATGCTCAGGACTGACACTGGCTGAGGAAATTTCCCCCATGTGTATCTAAGACCAGATAGGATCATCACCCAAGACTTGTCAACATAGTCACAGAATGTCGATTGTAAAGAAGTGACAACATACATCAGAATGGCAAATATTGGTCCAAAAAATGGATTAATGAATGGGAATTATCAACGTGGGTTAAAAAGAAAAATAAAGATTTGGTCTTTATTTATCAATTTCGTTGCAATATTGATAACAGAAGAAAAAGACCTCACACTTGGACATTCTGAACTCGAAAAAGATTTTAAAAATTCCTTGTAGAAATCTATTATTATGACCACATGATTCAAACAATATTAGCTGGTAAACTGTCCCAGATTTGTCTAGTTCAGTTTCCAGGGAAAAGGGCCCTATTTTGTGTTTCCGGGCCTGGTGCTGGGAGTGGCCGGCTGGATAGTGAAAATAAACGATACGCAGGATGGTTCCAGGATGAAAGGCAGCAGAAGTGCAAGTCGGGCTGGTTTGATAGAGGCAAGTGGCTCCTGCAATCTGCCAGCCAGAAGATAGGCAGGTCAGTTTTACTTCCAGGGAAAAGGGCCGTAGTATTTGTTTGGTGACCTGTGGCTGGGAGTGGCCGGCTGGCTCCTGAAAATCCACGATACGCAGGATGGTTCCCAGATGAGAGGTGGCACCAGTGCCGAGTCGGGCTGGATTGATAGAGGCAAGTGGCTCCTGCAATCTGCCAGCCAGATGACGGGCAGGTCAGTTTTACTTCCAGGGAAAAGGGCCGTGGTTTGTGTTTGGGGGCCTGTGGCTGGGAGTGGCCGGCTGGCTCCTGAAAATGCACGATACGCAGGATGGTTCCCAGATGAAAGGTGGCACCAGTACCGAGTCGGGCTGGTTTGATATGGGGAAGTGGCTCCTGCAATCTGCCAGCCAGAAACGGGGCGGGTGAGTTTTCTTTGCCAGGGAAAAGGGCCGTGGTTTGTGTTCGGGGGCCTGTGGCTGGGAGTGGCCGGGTGGCTCCTGAAAATCCACGATACGCAGGATGGTTCCCAGATGAAAGGTGGCACCAGTGCCGAGTCGGGCTGGTTTGATATGGGGAAGTGGCTCCTGCAATCTGCCAGCCAGATGATGGGCAGGTCAGTTTTACTTCCAGGGAAAAGGGCCGTGGTTTGTGTTTGGGGGCCTGTGGCTGGGAGTGGCCGCCTGGCTCCTGAAAATCCACGATGCACAGGGTGCTTCCCAGATGAAAGGTGGCACCAGTGCCCAGTCAGGCTGGTTTGATAGAGGGAAGTGGCTCCTGCAATCTGCCAGCCAGAAGCGGGGCGGGTGAGTTTTGTTTGCCAGGGAAAACGGCCGTGGTTTGTGTTCGGGGGCCTGTGGCTGGGAGTGGCCGGCTGGCTCCTGAAAATCCACGATACGCAGGATGGTTCCCAGATGAAAGGTGGCACCAGTGCCAAGTTGGGCTGGTTTGAGAGAGCCAAGTGGTTCCTGCAATCTGCCAGCCAGAAGATGGGCAGGTCAGTTTTAATTCCAGGGAAAGGGGCCGTACTTTGTGTTTGGGGGCCTGTGGCTGGGAGTGGCCGGCTGGCTCCTGAAAATCCACGATACGCAGAATGGTTCCCAGATGAAAGGTGGCACCAGTGTCGAGTCGGGCTGGTTTGTTAGAGTCAAGTGGCTCCTGCAATCTTCCAGCCAGAAGCGGGGAGGGTTAGTTTTGTTTGCCAGGGAAAAGGGCCGTGGTTTGTGTTCGGGGGCCTGTGGCTGGGAGTGGCCGGCTGGCTCCTGAAAATCCACGATACGCAGGATGGTTCCCAGATGAAAGGTGGCACCAGTGCCGAGTCGGGCTGGTTTGATATGGGGAAGTGGCTCCTGCAATCTGCCAGCCAGAAGCGGGGCAGGTGAGTTTTGTTTGCCAGGGAAATGGGCCGTGGTTTTTTTCGGGGGCCTGTGGCTGGGAGTGGCCGGCTGCCCCTGAAAATCCACGATACGCAGGATGGTTCCCAGATGAAAAGAGGCACCAGTGTCGAGTCGGGCTGGTTTGATAGAGGGAAGTGGCTCCTGCAATCTTCCAGCCAGAAGCGGGGCGAGTGAGTTTTCTTTGCCAGGGAAAAGGGCCGTGGTTTGTGTTCGGGTGCCTGTGGCTGGGAGTGGCCGGCTGGCTCCTGAAAATCCATGATACGCAGGATGGTTCCCAGATGAAAGGTGGCAGCAGTGTCGAGTCGGGCTGGTTTGATAGAGGGAAGTGGCTCCTGCAATCTGCCAGCCAAAGATAGGCAAGTCATTTTACTTTCCAGGGAAAGGGGCCGTAGTTTTTGTTTCGGGGCCTGTGGCTGGGGGTGGCCGGCTGGCTCCTGAAAATCCACGATTCGCAGAAAGGTTCCAATGCAAAGTGGCACCATGCCGAGTCGGGCTGGTTTGATAGAGGCAAGTGGCTCCTGCAATCTGCCAGCCAGAAGCGGGCGGGTGAGTTTTGTTTCCAGGGAAAAGGGCCGTGGTTTGTGTTCGGGGGCCTTGGTGGGGGTGGCGGGGCCCCCAAAATCCCGATACGCTGGATGGTTTTCCAAAAAAAGGTGGGACCCTGCAGTCGGGGGTTGATAGGGGAAGTGGCTCCGCAATCTGCGGGCCCAAAGGGGGGGGTGTTTTTTTCCCGGGGAAAAAAAGGGGTGTTTGTGTTTGGGGGCCTGTGGCTGGGGGGGCCCGCTCCCGAAAATCCACGTACCCGGGTGGTTCCCCGATGAAAAGTGGCACCAGTGCAGTGGGGTGGTTTTTTTTAAGGAAGTGGTTTCCCCAATTTTCCCGCCCGAAGGGGCGGTAGTTTTTTAGGGAAAAAGGGCCCTGTTTGTTTGGGGCCTGTGGTGGATGCCGGCTGGTCCTGAAAAAACCAAAAG
>NW_026993265.1:0-16702 GCF_028769735.1 Zonotrichia leucophrys gambelii
GAGTGACCAGCTGGCCCCTGAAACTCCACGATACGCAGGATAGTTCCCAGATGAAAGGTGGCACCAGTGTCGAGTCAGGCTGGTTTGATAGAGTCAAGTGGCTGCTGCAATCTGCCAGCCAGATGACACGCAGGTCAGTTTTACTTCCAGGGAAAAGGGCCGTGGTTTGTGTTCGGGGGCCTGTGGCTGGGAGTGGCCGGCTGGCCCCTGAAAATCCACAATACGCTGGATGGCTCCCAGACCCAGGGTGGCACCAGTGCCAAGTCGGGCTTGTTTGAGAGAGCCAAGTGTTTCCTGCAATCTGCCAGCCAGAAGATGGGCAGGTTAGTTTTAATTCCAGGGAAAGGGGCCGTAGTTTGTATTTGGGGACCTGCGGCTGGGAGTGGCCGGCTGGCTCCTGAAAATCCACAATACGCAGGATGGTTCCCAGATGAAAGGTGGCACCAGTGTCGAGTCGGGCTGGTTTGATAGAGTCAAGTGGCTCCTGCAATCTGCCAGCCAGAAGCGGGGTGGGTTAGTTTTATTTGCAAGGGAAAAGGGCCGTGGTTTGTGTTTGGGGGCCTGTGGCTGGCAGTGGCCGGCTGGCTCCTGAAAATCCACGATACGCAGGATGGTTCCCAGATGAAAGGTGGCACCAGTACCGAGTCGCGCTGGTTTGATATGGGGAAGTGGCTCCTGCAATCTGCCAGCCAGATGACGGGCAGTTCAGTTTTACTTCCAGGGAAAAGGGCCGTGGTTTGTGTTTGGGGGCCTGTGGCTGGGAGTGGCCGGCTGGCTCCTGAAAATCCACGATACGCAGGATGGTTCCCAGATGAAAGGTGGCACCAGTGTCGACTCGGGCTGGTTTGATAGAGGGAAGTGGCTCCTGCAATCTGCCAGCCAGAAGCGGGGCGGGTAAGTTTTGTTTGCCAGGGAAATGGGCCGTGGTTTGTGTTCGGGGGCCTGTGGCTGGGAGTGGCCGACTGGCTCCTGAAAATCCACGATACGCATTATGGTTCCCAGATGAAAGGTGGCACCAGTGCCAAGTCGGGCTGGTTTGATAGAGGGAAGTGTGTCCTGCAATCTGCCAGCCAGATGATGGGCAGGTCAGTTTTAATTCCAGGGAAAAGGGCCGTAGTATTTGTTTGGGGACCTGTGGCTGGGAGTGGCCGCCTGCCTCCTGAAAATCCACGATACACAGGATGGTTCCCAGATGAAAGGTGGCACCAGTGCCAAGTCGGGCTGGTTTGATAGAAGGAAGTGGCTCCTGCAATCTGCCAGCCAGAAGCGGGGCGGGTGAGTTTTGTTAGCCAGGGAATAGGGCCGTGGTTTGTGTTTGGGGGCCTGTGGCTGGGAGTGGCCGGCTGGCTCCTGAAAATCCACGATAAGCAGGATGGTTCCCAGATGAAAAGTGGCAGCAGTGCCAAGTCGGGCTGGTTTGATAGTACCAAGTGGCTCCTGCAATCTGCCAGCCAGTTGACGGGCAGGTCAGTTTTACTTCCAGGGAAAAGGGCCGTAGTTTGTGTTCGGGGGCCTTTGGCTGGGAGTGGCCGGCTGGCTCCTGAAAATCCACGATACGCAGGATGGTTCCCAGATGAAAGGTGGCACCAGTACCGAGTCGGGCTGGTATGATAGAGGCAAGTGTCCTCGGCAATCTGCCAGCCAGAAGCGGGGCAGGTGAGTTTTCTTTGCCAGGGAAAAGGGCCGTGGTTTGTGTTCGGAGGCCTGTGGCTGGGAGTGGCCGGCTGGCTCCTGAAAATCCACGATACGCAGGATGGTTCCCAGAAGAAAGGTGGCACCAGTGCCAAGTTGGGCTGGTTTGAGAGAGCCAAGTGTTTCCTGCAATCTGCCAGCCAGAAGATGGGCAGGTCAGTTTTAATACCAGGGAAAGGGGCCGTATTTTTTGTTTGGGGAACTGTGGCTGGCGATTGGCGGGCTGGCTCCTGAAAATCCACAATACGCAGGATGGTTCCCAGATGAAAGGTGGCACCAGTGCCAAGTCGGGCTGGTTTGATAGAGGCAAGTGGCTCCTGCAATCTGCCAGCCAGAAGCGGGGTGGGTAAGTTTTTTTTGCCAGGGAAAAGGGCCGTGGTTTGTGTTCGGGGGCCTGTGGCTGGGAGTGTATCATGGTTTGACCAGGAAGGAGTGGGAATTCTGGGAAGCTGTGGTCAAACCAATGAAGGTTTTGGGTTTCATACTGACACCTGGTGTAGCCAGTGGGGTTTGGACACACCTCCGAGAATACACAGGGTTTAAAAGCAAGGCACTGCCCTGGCACTTCCTCTTTTGGACATCGTCGGGCGAAGAGGTCAGATCTCTTCCCCGCCCGGCCCGCTGCTGCTGGGCAGGGGAGGGGCCAGCCGTGCGGTAGGCCTGGGGCCTGGACAGAGGTGGGAGTTGAGGGGGCTTTCAAGGATGGAAGGGTGGGGGAGCCCCAAGAGACATCGAGACATCGGGCAGCCAGCCCCCCCCCCCCCCCCCCCGCCCCCCCCCCCCTCCCCCCAGGAGAGCAGCCAGCCAGGAGGAGAAGGAGGGAGACTGCCCGGCCGGAGCGGCAGCGTGTGGGCAGCGTGCGTGGGAGTCGCTCCGGGACCGACAGCAGAGACTGAAAACTTTTAACCCTTTCTTGCATGATTGGGGCCTTACAAAAATGCTAATCCTCCTCGAAGCTGAATAAGAAGGGAGATGAGAGATGAGATGACTTGGCCCGGAGATTGTGGAGATGATTGGATGGGGAGACATGATTTGGAGTGGCCTTTTGGCTGGACTTTTTCTTGTAGCCATGGACTCAGTTGTTCCTGTGACACAGACTGCATTTAGGGGGAGGCAGTGCCTCAAAACCAGGAGGGTTCATTCGTGAGGACCCCCCGGCCCCAGGGGGTTGGAAAAATATGGGGGGGACAGTTGTCCCAAAAGCAGAGACTGTGCCTTTTTGGAGTGAGACAAGGCATCCTTGAAAGACAACCCTAAAAGCAGCTCTGATCCATGCACGGTGGTGAGAGCACTGGGCATGGAAGGAACATGTCACAAGCGGCAAAAGGACTTTTTTTCCCCGGGCGGTGCCGAAGTGACAAGGAAGCATCCGAGGTTTCAGTGTGTTTCCAGAAGCCTATGGAACAAGAAGGACTCCTTTCCTCTTCATGAACTGCAGTTTGAGTATACTAAAGTGTCGTGCCGGGCTGGGCAGTTGGTGTTTTTGAGAGAATGTATTGGATTGGGAAAGTCAGGGAGTGGGGAGGAGGAAAAGTGGTTTTTGTAAGGTTTTCAATTTTTTTCTTTTCCTTATAGTCTTTCCCTATTTTTCCTGTAGTTTAAGTAATAAAGTGGTCTTTATGTTTAAGTTAGAGCCTGTTTTGCTTATTCCTGGTCACATCTCACAGCAGACACCAGGGTGAGGCATTTTCATGGGGGGCACTGGCTCTGTGCCAGGCTCAAACCATGACAGAGTGGCCGGCTGGCTCCTGAAAATCCACGATACGCAGGATGGTTCCCAGATGAAAGGTGGCACCAGTGTCAAGTCGGGCTGGATTGATAGAGGGAAGTGGCTCCTGCAATCTGCCAGCCAGATGACGGGCAGGTCAGTTTTACTTCCAGGGAAAAGGGCCGTGGTTTGTGTTCGGGGGCCTGTGGCTGGGAGTGGCCGGCTGGCTCCTGAAAATCCGCGATACGCAGGATGGTTCCCAGATGAAAGGTGGCACCAGTGCCAAGTTGGGCTGGTTTGAGAGAGCCAAGTGGTTCCTGCAATCTGCCAGCCAGAAGATGGGAAGGTCTGTTTTAATTCCAGGGAAAAGGGCCGTAGTATTTGTTTCGGGACCTGTGGCTGGGAGTGGCCGGCTGGCTCCTGAAAATCCACGATACGCAGGATGGTTCCCAGATGAAAGGTGGCACCAGTGCCGAGTCAGCCTGGTTTGATAGAGGCAAGTGGCTCCTGCAATCTGCCAGCCAGAAGCAGGGTGGGTAAGTTTTGTTTGCCAGGGAAAAGGGCCGTGGTTTGTGTTCGGGGGCCTGTGGCTGGGAGTGGCCGGCTGGCTCCTGAAAATCCACGATACGCAGGATGGTTCCCAGATGAAAGGTGGCACCAGTGCCGAGTCGGGCTGGTTTGATATGGGGAAGTGGCTCCTGCAATCTGCCAGCCAGAAGCGGGGCAGGTGAGTTTTCTTTGCCAGGGAAAAGGGCCGTGGTTTGTGTTCGGGGGCCTGTGGCTGGGAGTGGCCGGCTGGCTCCTGAAAATCCACGATACGCAGGATGGTTCCCAGATGAAAGGTGGCAGCAGTGCCGAGTCGGGCTAGTTTGATACAGTCAAGTGGCTCCTGCAATCTGCCAGCCAGATGACGGGCAGGTCAGTTTTACTTCCAGGGAAAAGGGCCGTAGTTTGTGTTCGGGGGCCTGTGGCTGGGAGTGGCCGGCTGGCTCCTGAAAATCCACGATACGCAGGATGGTTCCCAGATGCAAGGTGGCACCAGTGCCGAGTCAGGCTGGATTGATAGAGGCAAGTGGCTCCTGCAATCTGCCAGCCAGATGACAGGCAGGTCAGTTTTACTTCCAGGGAAAAGGGCCGTAGATTGTGTCTGGGGGCCTGTGGCTGGGAGTGGCCGGCTGGCTCCTGAAAATCCACGATACGCAGGATGGTTCCCAGATGAATGGTGGCACCAGTGCCAAGTCGGGCTGGATTGATAGAGGGAAGTGGCTCCTGCAATCTGCCAGCCAGACGACCGGCAGGTCAGTTTTACTTCCAGGGAAAAGGGCCGTAGTTTGTGTTTGGGGCCTGTGGCAGGGAGTTGGCGGCTGGCTCCTGAAAATCCATGTTACGCAGAATGGTTCCCAGATGAAAGGTGCCACCAGTGACAAGTCGGGCTGGATTGATAGAGGCAAGTGGCTCCTGCAATCTGCCAGCCAGATGACGGGCAGGTCAGTATTACTTCCAGGGAAAAGGGCCGTAGTTTGTGTTTGGGGGCCTGTGGCTGGGAGTGGCCGGCTGGCTCCTGAAAATCCACGATACGCAGGATGGTTCCCAGATGAAAGGTGGCACCAGAGTCGAGTTGGGCTGGTTTGATAGAGGGAAGTGGCTCCTAGAATCTGCCAGCCAGATGACTGGCAGGTCAGTTTTACTTCCAGGGAAAAGGGCCGTGGTTTGTGTTCGGGGGCCTGTGGCTGGGAGTGGCCGGATGGCCCTGAAAATCCACAATACGCAGGATGGCTCCCAGACCCAGGGTGGCACCAGTGCCAAGTCGGGCTGGTTTGATAGAGGCAAGTGGCTCCTGCAATCTGCCAGCCAGAAGGGGGCGGGTGAGTTTTGTTTGCCAGGGAAACCGGGCGGGGTTTTTGTTCGGGGGCCTGTGGCTGGGAGTGGCCGCCTGGCTCCTGAAAATCCACGATACGCAGGATGGTTCCCAGATGAAAGGTGGCACCAGTGTCGAGTCGGGCTGGATTGATACAGGCAAGTGGCTCCTGCAATTTGCTAACCAGATGACGGGCAGGTCAGTTTTACTTCCAGGGAAAAGGGCCATAGTTTGTGTTCGGGGGCCTGTGGCTGGGAGTGGCCGGCTGGCTCCTGAAAATCCACGATACGCAGGATGGTTCCCAGATGAAAGGTGGCAGCAGTGCCAAGTTGGGCTTGTTTGAGAGAGAGCCAAGTGTTTCCTGCAATCTGCCAGCCAGAAGATGGGCAGGTTAGTTTTAATTCCAGGGAAAGGGGCCGTAGTTTGTATTTGGGGACCTGCGGCTGGGAGTGGCCGGCTGGCTCCTGAAAATCCACGATACGCAGGATGGTTCCCAGATGAAAGGTGGCACCAGTGCCGAGTTGGGCTGGTTGGATAGAGGCAAGTGGCTCCTGCAATCTGCCAGCCAGATGACGGGCAGTTCAGTTTTACTTCCAGGGAAAAGGGCCGTGGTTTGTGTTCGGGGGCCTGTGGCTGGGAGTGGCCGACTGGCTCCTGAAAATCCACGATACGCAGGATGGTTCCCAGATGAAAGGTGGCACCAGTGTCGACTCGGGCTGGTTTGATAGAGGGAAGTGGCTCCTGCAATCTGCCAGCCAGAAGCGGGGCGGGTAAGTTTTGTTTGCCAGGGAAATGGGCCGTGGTTTGTGTTCGGGGGCCTGTGGCTGGGAGTGGCCGGCTGGCTCCTGAAAATCCACGATACGCATTATGGTTCCCAGATGAAAGGTGGCACCAGTGCCAAGTCGGACTGGTTTGATAGAGGGAAGTGTGTCCTGCAATCTGCCAGTCAGATGATGGGCAGGTCAGTTTTAATTCCAGGGAAAAGGGCCGTAGTTTGTGTTTGGGGGCCTGTGGCTGGGAGTGGCCGCCTGCCTCCTGAAAATCCACGATACACAGGATGGTTCCCAGATGAAAGGTGGCACCAGTGCCGAGTCAGGCTGCTTTGATAGAAGGAAGTGGCTCCTGCAATCTGCCAGCCAGAAGCGGGGCGGGTGAGTTTTGTTAGCCAGGGAATAGAGCCGTGGTTTGTGTTTGGGGGCCTGTGGCTGGGAGTGGCCGGCTGGCTCCTGAAAATCCACGATAAGCAGGATGGTTCCCAGATGAAAAGTGGCAGCAGTGCCAAGTCGGGCTGGTTTGATAGTACCAAGTGGCTCCTGCAATCTGCCAGCCAGTTGACGGGCAGGTCAGTTTTACATCCAGGGAAAAGGGCCGTGGTTTGTGTTCGGGGGCCTGTGGCTGGGAGTGGCCGGCTGGCTCCTGAAAATCCACGATACGCAGGATGGTTCCCAGATGAAAGGTGGCACCAGTACCGAGTCGGGCTGGTATGATAGAGGCAAGTGTCCTCGGCAATCTGCCAGCCAGAAGCGGGGCAGGTGAATTTTCTTTGCCAGGGAAAAGGGCCGTGGTTTGTGTTCGGAGGCCTGTGGCTGGGAGTGGCCGGCTGGCTCCTGAAAATCCACGATACGCAGGATGGTTCCCAGAAGAAAGGTGGCACCAGTGCCAAGTCGGGCTGGATTGATAGAGGCAAGTGGCTGCTGCAATCTGCCAGCCAGATGAAGGGCAGGTCAGTTTTACTTCCAGGGAAAAGGGCCGTAGTTTGTGTTCGGGGGCCAGTGTCTGGGAGTGGCCGGCTGGCTCCTGAAAATCCACGATACGCAGGATGGTTCCCAGATGAAAGGTGGCACCAGTGCCAAGTTGGGCTGGTTTGAGAGAGCCAAGTGTTTCCTGCAATCTGCCAGCCAGAAGATGGGCAGGTCAGTTTTAATACCAGGGAAAGGGGCCGTATTTTTTGTTTGGGCAACTGTGGCTGGCGATTGGCGGGCTGGCTCCTGAAAATCCACAATACGCTGGATGGTTCCCAGATGAAAGGTGGCACCAGTGCCAAGTCGGGCTGGTTTGATAGAGGCAAGTGGCTCCTGCAATCTGCCAGCCAGAAGCGGGGTGGGTAAGTTTTGTTTGCCGGGGAAAAGGGCCGTGGTTTGTGTTCGGGGGCCTGTGGCTGGGAGTGGCCGGCTGGCCCCTGAAAATCCACAATACGCAGGATGGCTCCCAGACCCAGGGTGGCACCAGTGCCAAGTCGGGCTGGTTTGATAGAGGCAAGTGGCTCCTGCAATATGCCAGCCAGGAGCGGGGCGGGTGAGTTTTGTTTGCCAGGGAAAAGGGCCGTGGTTTGTGTTCGGGGGCCTGTGGCTGGGAGTGGTTGGCTGGCTCCTGAAAATCCACGATACGCAGGATGGTTCCCAGATGAAAGGTTGCACCACTGCCAAGTTGGGCTGGTTCGAGAGAGCCAAGTGGTTCCTCCAATCTGCCAGCCAGAAGATGGGCAGGTCTGTTTTAATTCCAGGGAAAAGGGCCGTAGTATTTGTTTCGGGAACTGTGGCTGGGAGTGGCCGGCTGGCTCCTGAAAATCCACGATACGCAGGATGGTTCCCAGATGAAAGGTGGCACCAGTGCCAAGTCGGGCTGGTTTGATAGAGGCAAGTGGCTCCTGCAATCTGCCAGCCAGAAGCGGGTTGGGTAAGTTTTGTTTGCCAGGGAAAAGGGCCGTGGTTTGTGTTCGGGGGCCTGTGGCTGGGAGTGGCCGGCCTGCTCCTGAAAATCCACGATACGCAGGATGGTTCCCAGATGAAAGGTGGCACCAGTGCCGAGTCGGGCTGGTTTGATATGGGGAAGTGGCTCCTGCAATCTGCCAGCCAGAAGCGGGGCGGGTGAGTTTTCTTTGCCAGGGAAAAGGGCCGTGGTTTGTGTTCGGAGGCCTGTGGCTGGGAGTGGCCGGCTGGCTCCTGAAAATCCACGATACGCAGGATGGTTCCCAGTAGAAAGGTGGCACCAGTGCCAAGTCGGGCTGGATTGATAGAGGCAAGTGGCTACTGCAATCTGCCAGCCAGATGAAGGGCAGGTCAGTTTTACTTCCAGGGAAAAGGGCTGTAATTTTTGTTCGGGGGCCAGTGGCTGGGAGTGGCCGGCTGGCTCCTGAAAATCCACGATATGCAGGATGGTTCCCAGATGAAAGGTGGCACCAGTGCCAAGTTGGGCTGGTTTGAGAGAGCCAAGTGTTTCCTGCAATCTGCCAGCCAGAAGATGGGCAGGTCAGTTTTAATTCCAGGGAAAGGGGCCGTATTTTTTGTTTGGGGAACTGTGGCTGGCGATTGGCCGGCTGGCTCCTGAAAATCCACAATACGCAGGATGGTTCCCAGATGAAAGGTGGCACCAGTGCCAAGTCGGGCTGGTTTGATAGAGGCAAGTGGCTCCTGCAATCTGCCAGCCAGAAGCGGGGTGGGTAAGTTTTTTTTGCCAGGGAAAAGGGCCGTGGTTTGTGTTCGGGGGCCTGTGGCTGGGAGTGTATCATGGTTTGACCAGGAAGGAGTGGGAATTCTGGGAAGCTGTGGTCAAACCAATGAAGGTTTTGGGTTTCATACTGACACCTGGTGTAGCCAGTGGGGTTTGGACACACCTCCGAGAATACACAGGGTTTAAAAGCAAGGCACTGCCCTGGCACTTCCTCTTTTGGATATCGTCGGGCGAAGAGGTCAGATCTCTTCCCCGCCCGGCCCGCTGCTGCTGGGCGGGGGAGGGGCCAGCCGTGCGGTAGGCCTGGGGCCTGGACAGAGGTGGGAGTTGAGGGGGCTTTCAAGGATGGAAGGGTGGGGGAGCCCCAAGAGACATCGAGACATCGGGCAGCCAGCGCCCCCCCCCCCCCCCCTCCACCCAGGAGAGCAGCCAGCCAGAAGGAGATGGAGGGAGACTGATTGGCCGGAGCGGCAGCGTGTGGGCAGCGTGCGTGGGAGTCGCTCCGGGACCGACAGCAGAGACTGAAAACTTTTAACCATTTCTTGCATGATTGGGGCCTTACAAAAATGCTAATCCTCCTCGAAGCTGAATAAGAAGGGAGATGAGAGATGAGATGACTTGGCCCGGAGATTGTGGAGATGATTGGATGGGGAGACATGATTTGGAGTGGCCTTTTGGCTGGACTTTTTCTTGTAGCCATGGACTCAGTTGTTCCTGTGACACAGACTGCATTTAGGGGGAGGCAGTGCCTCAAAACCAGGAGGGTTCATTCGTGAGGACCCCCCGGCCCCAGGGGGTTGGAAAAATATGGGGGGGACAGTTGTCCCAAAAGCAGAGACTGTGCCTTTTTGGAGTGAGACAAGGCATCCTTGAAAGACAACCCTAAAAGCAGCTCTGATCCATGCACGGTGGTGAGAGCACTGGGCATGGAAGGAACATGTCACAAGCGGCAAAAGGACTTTTTTTCCCCGGGCGGTGCCGAAGTGACAAGGAAGCATCCGAGGTTTCAGTGTGTTTCCAGAAGCCTATGGAACAAGAAGGACTCCTTTCCTCTTCATGAACTGCAGTTTGAGTATACTAAAGTGTCGTGCCGGGCTAGGCAGTTGGTGTTTTTGAGAGAATGTATTGGATTGGGAAAGTCAGGGAGTGGGGAGGAGGAAAAGTGGTTTTTGTAAGGTTTTCAATTTTTTTCTTTTCCTTATAGTCTTTCCCTATTTTTCCTGTAGTTTAAGTAATAAAGTGGTCTTTATGTTTAAGTTAGAGCCTGTTTTGCTTATTCCTGGTCACATCTCACAGCAGACACCAGGGTGAGGCATTTTCATGGGGGGCACTGGCTCTGTGCCAGGCTCAAACCATGACAGAGTGGCCGGCTGGCTCCTGAAAATCCACGATACGCAGGATGGTTCCCAGATGAAAGGTGGCACCAGTGTCAAGTCGGGCTGGATTGATAGAGGGAAGTGGCTCCTGCAATCTGCCAGCCAGATGACGGGCAGGTCAGTTTTACTTCCAGGGAAAAGGGCCGTGGTTTGTGTTCGGGGGCCTGTGGCTGGGAGTGGCCGGCTGGCTCCTGAAAATCCACGATACGCAGGATGGTTCCCAGATGAAAGGTTGCACCAGTGCCAAGTTGGGCTGGTTCGAGAGAGCCAAGTGGTTCCTCCAATCTGCCAGCCAGAAGATGGGCAGGTCTGTTTTAATTCCAGGGAAAAGGGCCGTAGTATTTGTTTCGGGACCTGTGGCTGGGAGTGGCCGGCTGGCTCCTGAAAATGCACGATACGCAGGATGGTTCCCAGATGAAAGGTGGCACCAGTGCCGAGTCGGGCTGGTTTGATAGAGGCAAGTGGCTCCTGCAATCTGCCAGCCAGAAGCAGGGTGGGTAAGTTTTGTTTGCCAGGGAAAAGGGCCGTGGTTTGTGTTCGGGGGCCTGTGGCTGGGAGTGGCCGGCCTGCTCCTGAAAATCCACGATACGCAGGATGGTTCCCAGATGAAAGGTGGCACCAGTGCCGAGTCGGGCTGGTTTGATATGGGGAAGTGGCTCCTGCAATCTGCCAGCCAGAAGCGGGGCGGGTGAGTTTTCTTTGCCAGGGAAAAGGGCCGTGGTTTGTGTTCGGGGGCCTGTGGCTGGGAGTGGCCGGCTGGCTCCTGAAAATCCACGATACGCAGGATGGTTCCCAGATGAAAGGTGGCACCAGTGCCGAGTCGGGCTGGTTTGATACAGTCAAGTGGCTCCTGCAATCTGCCAGCCAGATGACGGGCAGGTCAGTTTTACTTCCAGGGAAAAGGGCCGTAGTTTGTGTTCGGGGGCCTGTGGCTGGGAGTGGCCGGCTGGCTCCTGAAAATCCACGATACGCAGGATGGTTCCCAGATGAAAGGTGGCACCAGTGCCGAGTCTGGCTGGATTGATAGAGGCAAGTGGCTCCTGCAATCTGCCAGCCAGATGACGGGCAGGTCAGTTTTACTTCCAGGGAAAAGGGCCGTAGATTGTGTCTGGGGCCTGTGGCTGGGAGTGGCCGGCTGGCTCCTGAAAATCCACGATACGCAGGATGGTTCCCAGATGAAAGGTGGCACCAGTGCCAAGTCGGGCTGGTTTGATATGGGGAAGTGGCTCCGCAATCTGCCAGCCAGAAGCGGGCGGGTGAGTTTTGTTGCCAGGGAAAAGGGCCGTGGTTTGTGTTCGGGGCCTGTGCGTGGGAGTGGCCGGCTGGCTCCTGAAAATTCACGATACGCAGGGTGGTTCCCAGATGAAAGGTGGCACCAGTGCCAAGTCGGGCTGGATTCATAGAGGGAAGTGGCTCCTGCAATCTGCCAGCCAGACGACCGGCAGGTCAGTTTTACTTCCAGGGAAAAGGGCCGTAGTTTGTGTTCGGGGCCTGTGGCAGGGAGTTGGCGGCGGCTCCTGAAAATCCACGATACGCAGGATGGTTCCCAGATGAAAGGTGGCAGCAGTGCCAAGTTGGGCTTGTTTGAGAGAGCCAAGTGGTTCCTGCAATCTACCAGCCAGGAGATGGGCAGGTTAGTTTTAATTCCAGGGAAAGGGGCCATAGTTTTTTATTTGGGGACCTGCGGCTGGGAGTGGCCGGCTGGCTCCTGAAAATCCACAATACGCAGGATGGTTCCCAGATGAAAGGTGGCACCAGTGTCGAGTCGGGCTGGTTTGATAGAGTCAAGTGGCTCCTGCAATCTGCCAGCCAGAAGCGGGGTGGTTAGTTTTATTTGCAAGGGAAAAGGGCCGTGTTTGTGTTTGGAGGCCTGTGGCTGGGAGTGGCCGGCTGGCTCCTGAAAATCCACGATACGCAGGATGGTTCCCAGATGAAAGGTGGCACCAGTGCCGAGTCGGGCTGGTTTGATATGGGGAAGTGGCTCCTGCAATCTGCCAGCCAGAAGCGGGGCGGGTGAGTTTTGTTAGCCAGGGAAAAGGGCCGTGGATTGTGTTCGGGGCCTGTGGTTGGGAGTGGCCGGCTGGCCCTGAAAATCCACGATACTCAGGATGGTTCCCAAAAAAGGTGGCCCCCAGTGCCGAGTTGGGGGGGGGGGGGGGGGGGGGGGGGGGGGGGGGGGGGGGGGGGGGGGGGGGGGGGGGGGGGGGGGGGGGGGGGGGGGGGGGGGGGGGGGGGGGGGGGGGGGGGGGGGGGGGGGGGGGGGGGGGGGGGGGGGGGGGGGGGGGGGGGGGGGGGGGGGGGGGGGGGGGGGGGGGGGGGGGGGGGGGGGGGGGGGGGGGGGGGGGGGGGGGGGGGGGGGGGGGGGGGGGGGGGGGGGGGGGGGGGGGGGGGGGGGGGGGGGGGGGGGGGGGGGGGGGGGGGGGGGGGGGGGGGGGGGGGGGGGGGGGGGGGGGGGGGGGGGGGGGGGGGGGGGGGGGGGGGGGGGGGGGGGGGGGGGGGGGGGGGGGGGGGGGGGGGGGGGGGGGGGGGGGGGGGGGGGGGGGGGGGGGGGGGGGGGGGGGGGGGGGGGGGGGGGGGGGGGGGGGGGGGGGGGGGGGGGGGGGGGGGGGGGGGGGGGGGGGGGGGGGGGGGGGGGGGGGGGGGGGGGGGGGGGGGGGGGGGGGGGGGGGGGGGGGGGGGGGGGGGGGGGGGGGGGGGGGGGGGGGGGGGGGGGGGGGGGGGGGGGGGGGGGGGGGGGGGGGGGGGGGGGGGGGGGGGGGGGGGGGGGGGGGGGGGGGGGGGGGGGGGGGGGGGGGGGGGGGGGGGGGGGGGGGGGGGGGGGGGGGGGGGGGGGGGGGGGGGGGGGGGGGGGGGGGGGGGGGGGGGGGGGGGGGGGGGGGGGGGGGGGGGGGGGGGGGGGGGGGGGGGGGGGGGGGGGGGGGGGGGGGGGGGGGGGGGGGGGGGGGGGGGGGGGGGGGGGGGGGGGGGGGGGGGGGGGGGGGGGGGGGGGGGGGGGGGGGGGGGGGGGGGGGGGGGGGGGGGGGGGGGGGGGGGGGGGGGGGGGGGGGGGGGGGGGGGGGGGGGGGGGGGGGGGGGGGGGGGGGGGGGGGGGGGGGGGGGGGGGGGGGGGGGGGGGGGGGGGGGGGGGGGGGGGGGGGGGGGGGGGGGGGGGGGGGGGGGGGGGGGGGGGGGGGGGGGGGGGGGGGGGGGGGGGGGGGGGGGGGGGGGGGGGGGGGGGGGGGGGGGGGGGGGGGGGGGGGGGGGGGGGGGGGGGGGGGGGGGGGGGGGGGGGGGGGGGGGGGGGGGGGGGGGGGGGGGGGGGGGGGGGGGGGGGGGGGGGGGGGGGGGGGGGGGGGGGGGGGGGGGGGGGGGGGGGGGGGGGGGGGGGGGGGGGGGGGGGGGGGGGGGGGGGGGGGGGGGGGGGGGGGGGGGGGGGGGGGGGGGGGGGGGGGGGGGGGGGGGGGGGGGGGGGGGGGGGGGGGGGGGGGGGGGGGGGGGGGGGGGGGGGGGGGGGGGGGGGGGGGGGGGGGGGGGGGGGGGGGGGGGGGGGGGGGGGGGGGGGGGGGGGGGGGGGGGGGGGGGGGGGGGGGGGGGGGGGGGGGGGGGGGGGGGGGGGGGGGGGGGGGGGGGGGGGGGGGGGGGGGGGGGGGGGGGGGGGGGGGGGGGGGGGGGGGGGGGGGGGGGGGGGGGGGGGGGGGGGGGGGGGGGGGGGGGGGGGGGGGGGGGGGGGGGGGGGGGGGGGGGGGGGGGGGGGGGGGGGGGGGGGGGGGGGGGGGGGGGGGGGGGGGGGGGGGGGGGGGGGGGGGGGGGGGGGGGGGGGGGGGGGGGGGGGGGGGGGGGGGGGGGGGGGGGGGGGGGGGGGGGGGGGGGGGGGGGGGGGGGGGGGGGGGGGGGGGGGGGGGGGGGGGGGGGGGGGGGGGGGGGGGGGGGGGGGGGGGGGGGGGGGGGGGGGGGGGGGGGGGGGGGGGGGGGGGGGGGGGGGGGGGGGGGGGGGGGGGGGGGGGGGGGGGGGGGGGGGGGGGGGGGGGGGGGGGGGGGGGGGGGGGGGGGGGGGGGGGGGGGGGGGGGGGGGGGGGGGGGGGGGGGGGGGGGGGGGGGGGGGGGGGGGGGGGGGGGGGGGGGGGGGGGGGGGGGGGGGGGGGGGGGGGGGGGGGGGGGGGGGGGGGGGGGGGGGGGGGGGGGGGGGGGGGGGGGGGGGGGGGGGGGGGGGGGGGGGGGGGGGGGGGGGGGGGGGGGGGGGGGGGGGGGGGGGGGGGGGGGGGGGGGGGGGGGGGGGGGGGGGGGGGGGGGGGGGGGGGGGGGGGGGGGGGGGGGGGGGGGGGGGGGGGGGGGGGGGGGGGTGGCACATGTCGTCGGGCTGTTTGATAGGGAATGCTCCTGCAATCGGCAAAAGGGCGGTGTTTTTTCCAGGGAAAGGGGCCCAGTTTTTTCGGGGGCCTGTGGGGGAGTGGCCGGGTGGCTCCGAAAACCACTTTGAGGGTGGTTCCCAATGAAAGGGGCACCATGCCAGTTGGGGTTGGTTTTAAGAGGGCAAGTGGTCCTGCAATTTCCACCAAAAGGCAGGTTAGTTTTAATTCCGGGGAAAGGGCCGTTTTTGTTTTTGGGCCTTTGGGGTGGGAGTGGCCGGCGGCCCTAAAATCCCAAACCAGGAGGTTCCCCAAAAAAGGTGGCACCAGTTTCGAGTCGGGGGGTTTTGAAGAGTCAAGTGCTCCTGCAATCTCCAGCCAGAAGCGGGGGGTTGTTTTTTTGCAGGGAAAAGGCCGGTTTGTGGTTTGGGGGCCTGTGCTGGGGGTGGCCGGGGGCTCCTGAAAATCCACGATACGCAGGGTGGTTCCCAATGAAAGGTGGCACCCGTGCCCAGTCGGGGTGGTTTGAAGGGGAAAAAGGCTCCTGCAATCCCAGCCAAGGGGGGGGGTGAGTTTTGTTGCCAGGGGAAAAAGGGGCCCTGGTTGTGTTCGGGGCCTGTGGTTTGGGGGTGGGCCGGCTGGTCCTGAAAATCCAGATACCAGGATGGTTCCAATGAAAGGTGGCACCAGTGCGATTGGGCTGGTTGATAGAGGCAAGTGGGTCCCGCAAACTGCCCGCCAGAAGCGGGGGGTTAGTTTTTTTGCCAGGGAAAAGGGCCGTGGTTTGTGTTTCGGGGGCCTGTGGCTGGGAGTGGCCGGCTGGCTCCTGAAAATCCACGATACGCAGGATGGTTCCCAGATGAAAGGTGGCACCAGTGCCGAGTCGGGCTGGTTTGATATGGGAAGTGGCTCCTGCAATCTGCCAGCCAGAAGCGGGGCGGGTGAGTTTTGTTGCCAGGGAAAAGGGCCGTGGTTTGTGTTCGGGGGCCTGTGGCTGGGAGTGGCCGCTGGCTCCTGAAAATCCACGATACGCAGGATGGTTCCCAGATGAAAGGTGGCACCAGTGCCGAGTTGGGCTGGATTGATAGGGGAAGTGGGCCCCCCCCAAACTGCCAGCCCGAAGCGGGGCGGGTGAGTTTTTTTTTGCCCGGGGGGAAAAAAACCGTGGTTTGTGTTCGGGGGCCCGTGGCTGGGAGTGGCCCGGGTGGCTCCTGAAAAATTTCCCGTATGCAGGAAAGGTTCCCAGATGAAAGGTGGCACCGTGCCAAGCGGGTGGGGTTATAGAGGCAAGTGGCTCCTGCAATCTGCCAGCCAGAGGGCGGGCAGGTCAGTTTTTCTTCCAGGGGAAAAAGGGCCCTAGTTTTTTGTTCGGGGGCCTGTGGCGGGAGTTGGCCGGGTGGGTCCTGAAAATCCAAGTTTCCAGGAAAGGTTCCCCGAAGAAAGGTGGCCCCCAAATGCAAATCGGGGGTGGTTTTATAGAGGCAAGTGGTCCTGCAATTTTGCCAGGGCCCGAAGCGGGGCCAAAGGGAGTTTTTTTAAGGGGGAAAAAGGGGGCCCTGGGTTTTTGGGTTTGGGGGGCCCGTGGCTGGGAGTGGCCGGCTTTGGGGGCCCGAAAATCCACAAAACGCGGATGGTTTCCCTGAAAGGGGGGCCCCCCCAAATCGGGGTGGGGTTTATAGGGGAAGTGGCTCCCGAATCTGCCAGCCAGAAGCGGGCGGTTTTTTTTTCCCCGGGAAAAGGGCCGTGGGTTTTTGTTTGGGGGCCTTTTGGCTGGGAGTGGCCGGGGGCCCTGGAAAAACCCCATTTTCGCAGGATGGTTCCCCGAAAGGGGGCACCGTGCCAATTGGGCTGGTTTATAGAGGAAGTGGCTCCCGCAATCTGCCAGCCAGAAGGGGCGGGGGGTTTTTTTTCCCGGGAAAAGGGCCCGGGGGTTTTTTGGGGGCCCGTGGGGTGGGAAATGGCCCGGTGGGTCCGAAAAACCCCGTACCAAGGTTCCCAGAAAAAAAAAGGGGCACCCGTGCCCCCTCCCGGGGGGGGTTTTTTTTTGAGGAAATGGTTTCCCAAAAAAGCCAGCCAGAAGGGGGCGGTATTTTTTTTCCGGGGAAAAAAGGGGCCCTTGTTTTGTTTGGGGCCCGTGTTTGGGGGTGGCCGGTTTGGGCCCCGAAAATCCCCGATACGCAGGGGTTTCCCCGATGAAAGGTGGGGGCCCCCGCCAACGGGGTGTTTTATAGAGGGAAGTGGCCCCCTCAACGGGCCCCCAAAAACGGGGGGGTAGTTTTTTTCCGGAAAAGGG
>NW_026993266.1:0-16661 GCF_028769735.1 Zonotrichia leucophrys gambelii
GCACTGGCCGGCACAATCGCTTTGCGGAAGAAGCGCTGCTACGGCACGGGATGTGCGCGCTTGGAAAGGTGAAAAGTACTGACACACTGACTTGTGCAACCTGAATGAAAAAACCAATTCCGTTGAACCTCTAACTTAAGTTTTTGAACTTGTTACTGCTTACAACTCTCTTCTACTTGAAAACGAGGAGATGTTTTCTGTACTAGGCACAAGTTTCTCCTTGCCAGACATGGATTTTCTTAAGTGTAGCCAAAAGTCCCGAAAAGAAGAGGATGCCGGACTAGCAAGCCGGGCAAGTTCGGCGAAAGCCGCCGATGGAGGCACTGTGACCGCACAATCGCCTTTGCGCGAAGAAGCCTCTTCGCCTCCGGCAGTGGAGAGGGGCTGCTTCGGGAAGGAAGATGCTGCCAACACTGGATTGTGTGCGCAGCTTGCAAAGATAGAAAACAGTACCTTACCACATCCTACCTTTTCCAAACACATGAACATTCGGTTGGAAGGTGTTTGGACAACTTTGTTTTTCTTCTTAAAACACTCGCAAAATCTGAACATGTAAAAGATGGAGATGTTTTTGTGCAGGACACATTTCATCTTGAACATGTGGAAATTTGTTGGACAATGTAGACCAAAAAGTTCCCGAAGAAAGAGTCGTCCCGGAAGTACCGGCAAACCGGCCATCGAGCGAGTCCGGCCTAGCACGCCTGTCGGAAACCGCTTTTCGCTCCGGCATTGGAGTGCGGCTGCTTCGGAAAGGGAAGGAAGCTGCTGACGAAATAGGATGATTGAAGCTTGCAAACTGAAGAAATCAAACTTACCATCCTACCTTTTCCAAAACATGAACATTCGGTTGGAAGGTGTTTTGAACAACTTTATTTTCTTCTTCAAAACACTTTCTCAAACTCTAACATGTACAACACGTGGGAGATTTTCTGTGCAGGACTTTGCCACAAGTTATAGGAAGTTTTTTGCACCCAAAAGTCCGAAAAAGTCGAAGATTGCGGAAGTCCCCGAGAGGCATGCCGGCGCACGTTGAGAAGCGCCTGGTCGCACTGTGCCGGCAAATGCCCTTGCGGAACGCTTCGCAGGCGCTGAGAGTGGGACTGCTGGAAAGTGGAATGAAAGTCAACACTAGGATTGTGGCAGCTTCAAACTGATGAAATTACTTACAACTCCTACCTTTTCCATACTTGAACAATTCGGTGGAAGGGTTTTGGACAACTTTGTTTTTCTTTGCAAAACACTCTCAATCCTGAAATGTACAACACGATGGAATGTTTTCTGTGGGCAAGTTTTCCATTGCCAGACATAGTGGAAAGTTTTTTGCAATGATTGCCACAAATCCGAAAGAAGAAGTGACGGATGTCCCCAAGCTGCGACGAGCGCGCGTCCGGCACTCGAGCGCTGGAGTGCAGGACCGCAATCGCTTGCCGCGAAAGCGCTCTTGCGGCAAAGAGAAGTCTGCCTCCGGAAAGTGGTGCAAATAAGAAGCAACCTAGGATTTGCAGCTTGCAAACTGAAAACATCGTAACACTCTCTTTCCAAATCAACATCGTGGACTGTTTTCGAAACTTATTTTCTGAAAATTTTGCAACTTTCAAATGTCCAAAAGATGGAATTTTTCTGTGCAGGCACAGTTCTGCAGAATAGTGGAACTTTTCTGCAATGATGTAGACCAAAGTTCCGGAAAGAAGACGTCATGTCCCGAGCAAGCGCCGGTCCGGGAAGGAAGCCGCCCAATGCAGGCGACTGCCTTTGCGCAAACTTGCGAGAAGCGCTCTTCGCTCGCTGGAATCGGCTGTTCGAAAGTGAAGAATGAGCTGCACAAACTGGATTGTGTGCGCAGCTTGCAACGATAGAAACAGTCCTTACACTCCTACTTCAAATGACTTCGGTGAGGGTTGACAACTTGTTTTTCTTGAAAACACTCTGCAAACTCTCTGAATGTAAACGGGGAGTTTTGTGAGCAAGTTCTCCTGCGATGGGAAGTTTTTGCTGAGTGACAAAAGTCAAAGAAGTGTGTCCGGACTAGCGCGTCCGGGCCTTTCGAGAAGCGCGCTGGAGTGCACTGTGACGGACAATGCTTTGCGCGAAGAGCGTTTGCTCGGCGGATGCGGCTGCTCGAAGGTAGATGAAGCGAAACTAGGATTGGTGCGAGTTGAAGAGAACAGTCCTTACACCTCCTTTCAAAACATGACATTCGGTTGGAGGTTGAAATTTTTTTCTCAACACTTGAACCTCTCTCAACTGTAAACGTGGGGATGTTTTTGTGCAGGCAAGTTTCTTTGCCGCATAGTGGAGTTTGCAATGTAGACCAAGTCGAAGAGAAGGTACGGATGTCCGAGCTAAGCGCGGTCGGGCCATTTCGGAGAAGCGCCTGGAGTCATGACGGCACAATGCTTTGCGCGAGAAGCGTTTTCGCTGGGGGAGTGCGGTGCTGGAGGAAGAATGAAGTGCAACATGGATGTGTGGGCTGCAATGAAGAAAAGTACTTAACCTCTACTTCTCCGGCAGCTGGAGAGTGCGGCTGCTTCGGAAAGGTGAAGAATGAAGCTGCACAACACTAGGATTGTGTGCGCAGCTTGCAAACTGATAGAAAACAGTACCTTACCACACTCCTACCTTTTCCAAACACATGAACATTCGGTTGGAAGGTGTTTTGGACAACTTTGTTTTTCTTCTTGCAAAACACTCTGCAAACCTCTCTGCAACATGTACAACACGATGGGAGATGTTTTCTGTGCAGGCACAGTTTCTCCTTGCCAGACATAGTGGAATAGTTTTTTGCAATGATGTAGACCACAAAAGTCCCGAAAGAAGAAGGTACGGATGTCCCCGGAGCTAAGCGCCGGTCCCGGGCACATTTCGGCAGAAGCCGCCGCACTGGAGTGCACTGTGACCGGCACAATCGCCTTTGCGCGAAGAAGCCGCTTCTTCGCCTCCGGCAGCTGGAGAGTGCGGCTGCTTCGGAAAGGTGAAGAATGAAGCTGCACAACACTAGGATTGTGTGCGCAGCTTGCAAACTGATAGAAAACAGTACCTTACCACACTCCTACCTTTTCCAAACACATGAACATTCGGTTGGAAGGTGTTTTGGACAACTTTGTTTTTCTTCTTGCAAAACACTCTGCAAACCTCTCTGCAACATGTAAAACACGATGGGAGATGTTTTCTGTGCAGGCACAGTTTCTCCTTGCCAGACATAGTGGAAAGTTTTTTGCAATGATGTAGACCACAAAAGTCCCGAAAGAAGAAGGTACGGATGTCCCCGGAGCTAAGCGCCGGTCCCGGGCACATTTCGGCAGAAGCCGCCGCACTGGAGTGCACTGTGACCGGCACAATCGCCTTTGCGCGAAGAAGCCGCTTCTTCGCCTCCGGCAGCTGGAGAGTGCGGCTGCTTCGGAAAGGTGAAGAATGAAGCTGCACAACACTAGGATTGTGTGCGCAGCTTGCAAACTGATAGAAAACAGTACCTTACCACACTCCTACCTTTTCCAAACACATGAACATTCGGTTGGAAGGTGTTTTGGACAACTTTGTTTTTCTTCTTGCAAAACACTCTGCAAACCTCTCTGCAACATGTAAAACACGATGGGAGATGTTTTCTGTGCAGGCACAGTTTCTCCTTGCCAGACATAGTGGAATAGTTTTTTGCAATGATGTAGACCACAAAAGTCCCGAAAGAAGAAGGTACGGATGTCCCCGGAGCTAAGCGCCGGTCCCGGGCACATTTCGGCAGAAGCCGCCGCACTGGAGTGCACTGTGACCGGCACAATCGCCTTTGCGCGAAGAAGCCGCTTCTTCGCCTCCGGCAGCTGGAGAGTGCGGCTGCTTCGGAAAGGTGAAGAATGAAGCTGCACAACACTAGGATTGTGTGCGCAGCTTGCAAACTGATAGAAAACAGTACCTTACCACCCTCCTACCTTTTCCAAACACATGAACATTCGGTTGGAAGGTGTTTTGGACAACTTTGTTTTTCTTCTTGCAAAACACTCTGCAAACCTCTCTGCAACATGTACAACACGATGGGAGATGTTTTCTGTGCAGGCACAGTTTCTCCTTGCCAGACATAGTGGAATAGTTTTTTTGCAATGATGTAGACCACAAAGTCCCGAAAGAAGAAGGTACGGATGTCCCCGGAGCTAAGCGCCGGTCCCGGGCACATTTCGGCAGAAGCCGCCGCACTGGAGTGCACTGTGACCGGCACAATCGCCTTTGCGCGAAGAAGCCGCTTCTTCGCCTCCGGCAGCTGGAGAGTGCGGCTGCTTCGGAAAGGTGAAGAATGAAGCTGCACAACACTAGGATTGTGTGCGCAGCTTGCAAACTGATAGAAAACAGTACCTTACCACCCTCCTACCTTTTCCAAACACATGAACATTCGGTGGGAGGTGTTTTGGAAACTTTGTTTTTCTTCTTGCAAAACACTCTGCAAACCTCTCTGCAACTGTACAACACGATGGGAGATGTTTTTGTGCAGGCACAGTTTCTCCTTGCCCGACATAGTGGAATAGTTTTTTGCAATGATGTAGACACAAAAGTCCGAAAGAAGAAGGTAGGATGTCCCGGAGCTAAGCGCGGTCCGGGCACATTCGGCAGAAGCCGCCGCTGGAGTGCCTGTGACCGCACATCGCCTTTGCGCGAAGAAGCGCTTCTTCGCCTCGGCAGCGGAGAGTGCGGCTGCTTCGGAAAGGTGAGAATGAAGCTGCACAACTGGATTGTGTGCGCACTTGCAAACTGATAGAAAACAGTACCTTACCACTCTACCTTTTCCAAACACATGAACATTCGGTGGAAGGTGTTTTGGACAACTTTGTTTTTCTTCTTGCAAAACACTCTGCAAACCTCTCTGCAACATGTAAACACGATGGGAGATGTTTTCTGTGCAGGCACAGTTTCTCCTTGCCAGACATAGTGGAAAGTTTTTTGCAATGTGTAGACCAAAAGTCCGAAAGAAGAGGTACGGATGTCCCGGAGCTAAGCGCCGGTCCGGCACATTTCGGCAGAAGCCGCCGCACTGGAGTGCACTGTGACCGGCACAATCGCCTTTGCGCGAAGAAGCCGCTTCTTCGCCTCGGCAGCTGGAGAGTGCGGCTGCTTCGGAAAGGTGAAGAATGAAGCTGCACAACACTAGGATTGTGTGCGCAGCTTGCAAACTGATAGAAACAGTACCTTACCACACTCCTACCTTTTCCAAACACATGAACATTCGGTGGAAGGTGTTTTGGACAACTTTGTTTTTCTTCTTGCAAAACACTCTGCAAACCTCTCTGCAACATGTAAACCACGATGGGAGATTTTTCTGTGCAGGCACAGTTTCTCTTGCCAGACATAGTGGAATAGTTTTTTGCAATGATGTAGACCAAAAGTCCCGAAAGAAGAAGGTACGGATGTCCCGGAGCTAAGCGCGGTCCGGGCACATTTCGGCAGAAGCCGCCGCACTGGAGTGCACTGTGACCGGCACAATCGCCTTTGCGCGAAGAAGCCGCTTCTTCGCCTCCGGCAGCTGGAGAGTGCGGCTGCTTCGGAAAGGTGAGAATGAAGCTGCACAACACTAGGATTGTGTGCGCAGCTTGCAAACTGATAGAAAACAGTACCTTACCACACTCCTACCTTTTCCAAACACATGAACATTCGGTTGGAAGGTGTTTTGGACAACTTTGTTTTTCTTCTTGCAAAACACTCTGCAAACCTCTCTGCAACATGTACAACACGATGGGAGATGTTTTCTGTGCAGGCACAGTTTCTCCTTGCCAGACATAGTGGAATAGTTTTTTGCAATGATGTAGACCACAAAGTCCCGAAAGAAGAAGGTACGGATGTCCCGGAGCTAAGCGCCGGTCCCGGGCACATTTCGGCAGAAGCCGCCGCACTGGAGTGCACTGTGACCGGCACAATCGCCTTTGCGCGAAGAAGCGCTTCTTCGCTCCGGCAGCTGGAGAGTGCGGCTGCTTCGGAAAGGTGAAGAATGAAGCTGCACAACACTAGGATTGTGTGCGCAGCTTGCAAACTGATAGAAAACAGTACCTTACCCCACTCCTACCTTTTCCAAACAAAAAAAAAAAAAAAAAAAAAAAAAAAAAAAAAAAAAAAAAAAAAAAAAAAAAAAAAAAAAAAAAAAAAAAAAAAAAAAAAAAAAAAAAAAAAAAAAAAAAAAAAAAAAAAAAAAAAAAAAAAAAAAAAAAAAAAAAAAAAAAAAAAAAAAAAAAAAAAAAAAAAAAAAAAAAAAAAAAAAAAAAAAAAAAAAAAAAAAAAAAAAAAAAAAAAAAAAAAAACGGATGTCCCCGGAGCTAGCGCCGGTCCCGGGCACATTTCGGCAGAAGCCGCCGCACTGGAGTGCACTGTGACCGGCACAATCGCCTTTGCGCGAAGAAGCCGCTTCTTCGCCTCCGGCAGCTGGAGAGTGCGGCTGCTTCGGAAAGGTGAAGAATGAAGCTGCACAACACTAGGATTGTGTGCGCAGCTTGCAAACTGATAGAAAACAGTACCTTACCACACTCCTACCTTTTCCAAACACATGAACATTCGGTTGGAAGGTGTTTTGGACAACTTTGTTTTTCTTCTTGCAAAACACTCTGCAAACCTCTCTGCAACATGTACAACACGATGGGAGATGTTTTCTGTGCAGGCACAGTTTCTCCTTGCCAGACATAGTGGAATAGTTTTTTGCAATGATGTAGACCACAAAAGTCCGAAAGAAGAAGGTACGGATGTCCCCGGAGCTAAGCGCCGGTCCCGGGCACATTTCGGCAGAAGCCGCCGCACTGGAGTGCACTGTGACCGGCACAATCGCCTTTGCGCGAAAAAGCCGCTTCTTCGCCTCCGGCAGCTGGAGAGTGCGGCTGCTTCGGAAAGGTGAAGAATGAAGCTGCACAACACTAGGATTGTGTGCGCAGCTTGCAAACTGATAGAAAACAGTACCTTACCACACTCCTACCTTTTCCAAACACATGAACATTCGGTTGGAAGGTGTTTTGGACAACTTTGTTTTTCTTCTTGCAAAACACTCTGCAAACCTCTCTGCAACATGTAAAACACGATGGGAGATGTTTTCTGTGCAGGCACAGTTTCTCCTTGCCAGACATAGTGGAATAGTTTTTTGCAATGATGTAGACCACAAAAGTCCCGAAAGAAGAAGGTACGGATGTCCCGGAGCTAAGCGCCGGTCCCGGGCACATTTCGGCAGAAGCCGCCGCACTGGAGTGCACTGTGACCGGCACAATCGCCTTTGCGCGAAGAAGCCGCTTCTTCGCCTCCGGCAGCTGGAGAGTGCGGCTGCTTCGGAAAGGTGAAGAATGAAGCTGCACCTGCACAACACTAGGATTGTGTGCGCAGCTTGCAAACTGATAGAAAACAGTACCTTACCACACTCCTACCTTTTCCAAACACATGAACATTCGGTTGGAAGGTGTTTTGGACAACTTTGTTTTTCTTCTTGCAAAACACTCTGCAACCTCTCTGCAACATGTACAACACGATGGGAGATGTTTTCTGTGCAGGCACAGTTTCTCCTTGCCAGACATAGTGGAATAGTTTTTTGCAATGATGTAGACCACAAAAGTCCCGAAAGAAGAAGGTACGGATGTCCCCGGAGCTAAGCGCCGGTCCCGGGCACATTTCGGCAGAAGCCGCCGCACTGGAGTGCACTGTGACCGGCACAATCGCCTTTGCGCGAAGAAGCCGCTTCTTCGCTCCGGCAGCGGAGAGTGCGGCTGCTTCGGAAAGGTGAAGAATGAAGCTGCACAACACTAGGATTGTGTGCGCAGCTTGCAAACTGATAGAAAACAGTACCTTACCACACTCCTACCTTTTCCAAACACATGAACATTCGGTTGGAAGGTGTTTTGGATAACTTTCTTTTTCGTCCTGCAAAACACTCTGTAGACTTCTCTGCAACATGTAAAACACGATGGGAGATGTTTTCAGCCCTGACCCAGATTCTCCTTGCCAGACATAGTGGAAAAACTTTTTGCGAAGTTGGAGAGGACAAGAAACGCTAAAGACGAAAGTATGGAGTTTTCCGTAGCTAAGACTGCATGAAAGCAAAAGACTGCCCTCTTCAAAAATGGCTATTAGGAGGACTCGGAAAAGTACAAGTTAGCCAGCCTCTTTTTTGACCCCACGAAGTTGATGGGGCAGCTATTCCTGAAAGCCTTGCCTGGCATATGAAGGAGGACAAAGCAATGTACTCGGCATGGATTTTCCTGGGGAATTTCATGCTGAACAACTTTTTCAACACCTCTGATGAATCAACTTGACTGGTAGATGAAGGGAATATTGTCTGCGTGGCCTTCAGGGAGGTTTTTTACATTTCTCTACATGGCTGCACACATACATACGGGAAGCAATAATGCAAAAGGGAGGGAGCCAGTGTCTTTTAAGTGATGCTGAGTGAAAAGACAAGAGGCAGTGGGCACACACTGAAATACAGGAGATTGCCTATGAACATCACCAAATGATGTTTTACTGTGAGGGTGACTGAACCGCGGCACAGACTGCCCAGAAAGCTTCTGAAGCCTGGATCTTAGAAGACATTAAAAGTACACCCAGATAGAATCGCGGGCAAGAGGCTCTAGGTATCCTGGTTGAACAGGGGGGGTTGGGCCTGGTGAGCCCCACTGAGCCCTACCACTCTCATTCATTCTGTGTAGTGAATTCTCTTCGAGATGCATTTCAAGCACTGGCATGACAAAGTTCTGTGCAGACAGAGATCCAAATGGACATGGGATCCATGTTCCTTAAGCAGTGTTCAAGAAGAATGTAAAACTCTGGGACAAGTGTCTCTTCCCTAACTGAATCCCTTTCATGGGAAAATTCCCAGCTACAGAAAGACCTTCTGATACGCATGCTCAGGACTGACACTGGTTGAGGAAATTTCCCCTATGTGTATCTAAGACCAGTTAGGATCATCACCCAAGACTTGTCAACATAGTCACAGAATGTCTATTGTAAAGAAGTGACAACTTACATCAGAATGGCAAATATTGGTCCACAAAATGGATTAATGAATAGTAATTATCTACTTGGGTTAAAAAGAAAAATAAAGAGTTGGTCTTTATTTATCAATTTCATTGCAATATTGATAAGGGAAGAAAAAGACCTCAGTCCTGGACTTTCTGAACTCGAAGAAAGATTTTAAAAATTCCTTGTAGAAAACAATTATTATGACCAGATTATTCAAACAATTTTAGTTGGTAAAAAAGTCCCAGATTTGTCTAGTTTTGTTTGCCAGGGAAATAGGCCGTGGTTTGTGTTTGGGGGCCTGCGGCTGGGAGTGGCCAGCTGGCTCCTGAAAATCCAGGCCGCGCAGGATGGTTCCCAGACCCAAGGGGCACCAGCGCCGAGTCGGGCTGGTTTGATAGAGCCAAGTGGCTCCTGCAATCTGCCAGCCAGAAGTGGGGAGGGTGAGTTTTTTTGCCAGGGAAAAGGGCCGTAGTTTGTGTTTGGGGGCTGTGGCTGGGAGTGGCGGCTGGTTCCTGAAATCCACGATACGCAGGATGGTTCCCAGATGAAAGGTGGCACCAGTGCCGGTCGGGCTGGTTTGATAGAGCCAAGTGGCTCCTGCAATCTGCCAGCCAGAAGATGGGCAGGTCAGTTTTTTTTCCGGTGAAAAGGGCCGTTTTGTGTTCGGGGGCCTGTGGCTGGGAGTGGCCGGCTGGCTCCTGAAATTCCACGATACGCAGGATGGTTCCCAGGTGAAAGGTGGCACCAGTGCCAAGTCGGGCTGGTTTCATAGAGCCAAGTGGCTCCTGCAATCTGCCAGCCAGAAGCGGGGTGGCTGGGTTTTGTTTGCCAGGGAAAAGGGTCGTGGTTTGTGTTCGGGGGCTGTGGCTGGGAGTGGCCGGCTGGCTCCTGAAACTCCACGCCGCGGGATGGTTCCCAGACGAATGGGGGCACCAGTGCCAAGTCAGGCTGGTTTGATAGAGCCAAGTGGCTCCTGCAATTCCACATGGGGGGGGGGTTTATTTTTTTGCAAACTTGGGTTTTTTTGGGGGCCTTGGGGGGTGGTTGGGATCAACCAGATAGCCAAGGTTTCCGAAAAAGCTGGCCAGTCCAAAGTGGGTTGGGTTTTTAAAAACCCATTGGCCCCCAAAATCAAGCCAAAAAGGGGGTGGGAGTTTTGCGGGGGAAAAAAGGGCGGGGGTTTTTTTTGGGGGGGGGTAGGGTGGCCGGGGGGCCCCGAAAATCCACGAAGCGGTGGCCAAAATGGGGGCCCAGTCAAGCGTTGGGGTTTTGATTCCATGTGAGCAACTGCCATCCAGAAGGGGGACTGATTTTTTTTTCAAGGGAAAAGGGGTCTTTGGTTTTTTTTAGTTTGGGGAGCCCCCAAAAACCCAACACAATTGCCCAGCCCCTTTCCAATCAATGTGGCCCCATTTACTGGTAAATTCCCTCTTCTCTTCAAAAAAAACTTGGTCCTTGTTTCACAAAAGGGACGAAAATTTTTTTTTTTGGGATTTTTTTATTTTTTTTTGTCCTTCTACCTCCCCTAAAAGCCATTTGGTTCCTAAAAAAATTCTGAAAAAATAGAGAACCAAAAAGAAAGGAAATTTTTAAATGAGGTAAAAAAGGGAGGCAACAAAAGGAAAAAAAGAACAAAAAGAAAGTCCCCGCCGAAAAAAAAAAAAAAATAAGGAAACAAGAAAGGAGTGAAAATTTCCAGAGAAACGCCTTTTTTGAAAAAGTAATTTCCCGGGATTTTTTTTTTTTTTCCTGCCAAAAATTTTAAAATTTTGAATGTCCCTTTCCCTTTTAAACGGGGAAAAAGTGGCTTTTCATTCGAAAAGGCATTTAAGGGCCAGCTGAAAAGACAATGGTTTCTCTGCACTTTAAATTGGGACTTAAGTTTCAGCAAAGAATTGAAACCCTTAAAAACTTTCCCTTGAAGGTCAGATGGCCCCTGGCAATGGCATTTGTATGGCACGAAATATGCAAAATTTGTCCCATGGAGATGCCAAATGGTCAGCCGGTAGATTAACTAGGAGAGCACAAGAAGAGAGTACACAAGAAGACGTACAATCTCCTTTTTTCTGAAACACTGTAAGATCAAAAAATTTAAAACCCCAAATCCTCCTGGGCTAGTTCTTGCAAAAGCCTAGGAGTTCTTTTTTTGTCACACGCCTGGAAAATTTAGCTTTGGATCACAGCAGAATGCAGATGACAAAACAAGGCCTTTAAGTCCATCCAGTAGAAGCGTATGAAAGAAGAAAGCAGCTGAGAGTACCAACCCCGCTAGGTAAACTCAGTATTCCTCTTGACATTAGCAGAAATTTGAAATGAGTCTCTGAAAAAGACAAAAGGAGGCAGAAGAAAAGGGGAGCGATGATCCTCTTGATGTGTTTTCCCAAAGGGATCTTCAAATGGAAAGATTGTATCTCCTTTCAACTGAAAAAAAGGATGAAAACAAAGGAAGGGAAATGGCATCAATGCTAGAAAGGGGGGGGTTTTGGGGAGTGTACTTTAGACAGAAAGGCCCCTGATGGAAACCCAATAAACTGGCACCAATGCAGCGCATTTACTAAAGCCAGAAAAGTCCACGCTTCCTCTCTGCCCTTCATTCGATGCCACAGCAGTCTGCAACAGTCCTACTGTCTCTCCTTGGCAAACTTGGAGTTGAGGGTCCGTGGTGAGCAGATCCCAGCAAGATGCAAGGAGAGCTGTTTCTTGCAACTTTGCCCTTTTCAGTTCCATAGCTTTAAGCCATAACAAACACCATTAACCAACCACCTACACCAGGTTTGAACACACGCCCGTTCGAACTTGTTGATCTCCCAAAAAATTCAGGCCCCTCCCCCTTCCCACAGTCCTTTTTACTTGCCAATGGAAGGGGCCCCCCCAAAGGCCTTCTTTTGTAAGCTTTAGCTAGATGCAGCAGCAAACCATACTTTCTTCTGTGCCAAGACTTAGGTAGACATTTGATCTCCTTTTCCAGTGAAACCCAAAACGGGGAGAGAAAAAGCCTTCACAGATGTTCAGTCATTCCATTGCTACACGGCCCAAATCAAAGAAAAGAAGCTATGGGTTTGTGTACTTGCTCCTAACAACACCTGCTGCCTCTGACAATCAACTGGGCAGAAAACCAGCAAAACTGGACTTGAGGCAAACAACCCTTTGAAGGGAATAATGATGTCAGCAATTATGACAACACATTTCCAGGTACCGAGATACTTGAAATGTCAGCAAAGGCTGGAGACCAAAGGTGAACTAATGGGGAAAAGGGTAAAAGAATCCCAGAAAAAATGACGAAGGTTAAAACAATTCCAAGAAAAACATGGGCAATGACCTGTTGAAGCCTTCAGGAAATCAGTGGCCGTGATTTACAAGGCCATTCAAGTTAATTGACCCGTGCACCTTCCCCCCCTTTTTCACCTTTCGGCACACTAGGGTGAATTGTGAGCATGAAATCACAATTCCTTGGATTCTTTCTTAATTTGAACGAGAGAAAATTCAGCAACTGAAGTACCTGTAACTGATGTGATACCCAGGAACACCGAGTTGACACATTTCATTTTGTTCAAACACAGCTAGCAAATCTAAGGGGGACAAGGCTGGCTTCTTTTCATGACAATTTCTTGTTTTAAAACCCGGGGTGAAACTTTTTCATTAGCTTCTCTTAACAGCAAAAAGTCCATTTCACTGTCCCGTCCTACTGCTGCAAGTAAACCATTTGCATTGCCAAGACCAAAAAACGGAATTGGAAGGTACAGAGACCTCCGGAGCATCAGCAGATACGGAGCACATTTCGGTAGAAGCCGCCGTCTGCAGTGCACTGTGACCGGCACAATCGCCTTTGCCGAAGAAGCCGCTTCTTCGTCCCGCGACCCGGGAGAGAGCGGCTGCTTTCGAAAGCTGAAAAATGAAGCTGCACAACACTGGGATAGTGTGCGCAGCTTGCAAACTGATAGAAAACAGTACCTTACCACTCTCCTACCTTTTCCAAACACATGAACATCGGTTGGAAGGTGTTTTGGACAACTTTGTTTTTCTTCTCTGCAAAACACTCTGAAACCCCTCTGCAACATGTAAAACACGATGGGGGTGTTTTTAGCCCCGACCCAATTCTCCTTGCCAGACTAGTGGAAAAACTTTTTGCGAAGTTGGAGAGGACAAGAAACGCTAAAAAACGAAAGTATGGAGTTTTCCGTAGCTAAGACTGCATGAAAGCAAAGACTGCCCTCTCAAAAATGGCTATTAGGAGGACTCGGAAAAGTACAAGTTAGCCAGCCTCTTTTTTGACCCCACGAAGTTGATGGGCAGCTATTTCCCGAAAGCTTGCCGGCATATTGAAGGAGGACAAAGCAATGTACTCGGCCATGGATTTTCCCGGGGAATTTCATGCTGAACAACTTTTTCAACACCTCTGATGAATTTAAAATTGACTGGTAGATGAAGGGAATATTGTCTGGGGTGGCTTCAGGGAGGTTTTTTACATTTCTCTACATGGCTGCACACATACATACGGGAAGCAATAATGGGAAAAGGGAGGGGGCCAGTGTCTTTTAAGTGGGTGTGAGTGAAAAGACAAGAGGCAGGTGGGCACACACTGAATACAGGAGATTGCCTATTGAACATCACCAAATGATGTTTTACTGTGAGGGTGACTGAACCGCGGCACAGACTGCCCAAAAAAGCTTCTGAAGCCTGGATCTTAGAAGACATTAAAAGTACACCCAGATAGAATGCGGGCAAGAGGTCTAGGTATCCTGGTTGAACAGGGGGGGTTGGGCCTGGTGAGCCCCACTGAGCCCACCTCTCATCTTCTGTGTAGTGAATTCTCTTCGAGAGCATTTAAGCATGGCATGAAAAAAGTTCTGTGCAGAGGGACCCATGTTCCTTAAAGCAGTGTTCAAGAAAATGAAAACTCTGGGAAAGTGTCTCTTCCCTAACTAAACCCCCTTTCTGGAAAATTTTCCCAGCTACAGAAAAAACCTTTGTACGCAGCTAGGATGACACTGGTTGGGGGAAATTTCCCCCTTGTGATCTAAGCCCGTTAGGTCTCACCCAAGACTTGTCAACATGTCACAGAATTCATTGTAAAAAAGTGCAATTACACAAATGGCAAATATTGGTCCACAAATGGTTTTAATGAAAGTAATTATTACTGGGTTTAAAAAAGAAAAATAAAGAGTTGGTCTTTATTTACAATTTCATTGCAAATTGTAAGGGAAAAAAAACCCTCAGCCCTGGGATTTTCTGAACTCGAAAAAAAGATTTTAAAAATTCCCTTTTGTGAAATCAATTTTTTATGACCAATTATTCAAAAAATTTTGGAAAAAATGGGGCCCGTATTTTTTGGGGAAAAAGGGCCGGGTTTTTTTTGGGGGGGGGGGAGTGGCCCGGGGGCCCCGAAAAACCCCGCCCGGGGAGGGGTTCCAAAAAGGGGGCACCATGCCAGTCGGGGGTTTTGATAGACCCAAAAAGGCTCCCAATTCCCCAGAAGGGGGAGTGATTTTTTTTCCCGGGAAAAGGGCCCGGGGTTTTTGTTTGGGGCCTGTGTGGGAGGGGGGGGTCCGAAAATCCCCGTCCCCGGATTTTTCCCCCGACCCATGCGGCCCAAAGCAATTCGGCCTGATTTGACTGGCAAATGTCCCCTGCGTTATCATTTTTAAAAAAAATTTGGTTTTTAATGTTTCACAAAGACTGTTAAAAATTTTCCTTTTTTTGGGTTTTTTATTCTTTTTTCGTACCTTCACTTTCTCCACTCTCTGAAACTTTGCCATTATTTATTGACCAATGTAAAATTCTCAAGTAAAAATAAGAGAAGCAATAAAAAAAGGCAAATTTGTTAATTTCGGTGGAAAGAGGGGGGCCCAAAAAAAGGAAGCAAAAAAACAATAAAAAATGAAAAGCTCCCCCGTCTTTTGTGAAAAGTAGAGGGACAGACAAAAAAGAGCAAGTCAAATTTCCACTAGAAAACGCACTTTACTGACTAAAATAATTTTCCGGGGCATTTTTTGCTTTTTCTCATGCCAAAAATATTAATCATTGAGGGGTCCCTTTTTCCCCTTTCTGGAATACAGCTAGGAAGATGGCTTGCATTGGAAAAAAACTGCTATTCTCAGAGGGCCACGAAAGCCCTAGTTTCAATGGTTTTCCCTCTGTCACTTTGAAGGGCATGCTTACGTTTCAGAAAATGAACTTGAAACCCTTAAAATTCTTTCCCCCTTAAATGGCAGAAGGCTCCTTGGCAATGGCATTTGTAGGGCCCGGGAAATATGCAGAATTTGTCCCTGAGATGTGCAAAGAGCCCACGGGTAGTTTAAAACTAGGGAGAGCACAAAAGAGAGACACAAGAAGACAGACAATCCCCTTTTTTCTGAAACACTGTAGAAAAAAACAAACCCTCCTGGGCTAGTTTCTTGCAAAACCCGGGAGTTTTTTTTGTGTTCCACCCGCCTGGAATATTTAGTTTTGGATCACAGCAAAATGCGAGCAAAACAGGCCTTTAAGCCCACTCCGTATAAGCAGTATGAAAGAAGAAAGCAGCTGAGGTACCAACCCTGCTAGGTAATCTAGTTTTCCCTCTTGACATAGAAAAATTTGAAATGGTCTCTAAAAATGACAAAGGGGGCAAAAGAAAAGGAGCGATGACTCCTCTTGTAGTGTTTCCTAACAGGGATCTTCAAAAGGGAAAGTTTGATATCCTTTCAACTAAAAGGAAGGTTGAAACAACGGAAGGAAATGCATCAAATGTTTTAAAAAAAGATCGGGGCGGATTTCTAGACAAAAAGGCCCTGATGGAAAACCAAACAAAAACTGGCACCAAGGCAGCATTGTACTAAAGCCAAAAAATGTCCAGCCTCACTCTCTGCCATTCCATTTGTGCACACCAGCTCTGCAACGTCCTATGATTCTCCTGGCAAACTTGGAGTTTAGGGGGGCCGTGGGAAGCAAGTCCCAGGAAGTGCAAAGGAAGCGTTTCTTGCAACTTTGCCTTTATCAGTTCCAAGCTTAAGCCCTAACAAACACCATTCAACAACCACCCTTCACCAGGCTTTGAACCAGACCCTTCTGAACTTGTTATCTACCTAATTTAGCTGCCTCACCTTCCCACAGTCCTTTTCTACTTACCCCCCTGGAAGGGCCTCAGCCCCGGCCTTTTCCCTTTTTAAGCTTCTAGCTAGATGCAGCAGCAAAAAAAAACCACAATTTTTTTTTCCCCGGAAACTTCAGGGAGACCTTTGCATCTGCCCTTCCAGTGAAACCTAACGGGGAAGAAAAGCCTTCACAGATGTTCAGTCATTCCATTAGCTTTCACAGGGCCAAAACAAAAAAAAAGCAAGCTATGGGTTTGTTACTTGCTCCTACCCACCCGCTCCCTTTGACAATCAACTAGCAGAAACCAGCAAAAATGGATTTTGGCAAACAAACCCTTTTAAGGGAAAAATGATGTACAATTAGACAACCACATTTCCCCGGCTACCCAGATACTTGAAAAGTCAGCAAAGGCTGGAGACCCCAAAGGCGAAAATAATAGGGAAAAGGGGAAAAGAATCCCAAAAAAACATACCGAAGGTTTTTAAACAATTCCCCAAAAAAACATAGGAAAAATGACCTGTTGAAGCCTTCAGGAAAAAACAGTGGGCCCCTGATTTACAAGGCCCTTCAAGTTAATTGACCCGTGCACCTTTCCCCCCTTTTTCACCTTTCGGCACACTAGGGTGAGT
>NW_026993267.1:0-16655 GCF_028769735.1 Zonotrichia leucophrys gambelii
TGTTGTTGTAGTATTGTTAATTGTCCCATGTTTGTTTCAATGATCTTAGAAAGTCTTGGAAAATTCTTTCAGTTCCATCTTTGTTGTAAAACAGAAAGGGGGAAGATATGCAACACAGGATCCTCATGGACCCCTTGGAGGAGAGAACTGGTGTCCGGTTTATCTCGGCTGTTTGAGGGGCCTGGAAAGGCCCGAGGTGGCCTTGGGGCAGCCCGCATATCGGAGGACGAGAAGAGGCTTCAGTTCTTCTTTCGGTTTTTATGTTTATTAATTGTTTATCTAAAAGATGTTCTTTTCAGCCGAACAGAGATCTGCTCAGCAGTCAGCCATGAGCACACTGTGCCGTCCTCCGGACCGCCACGTATCTTTATACCCATTGTTACGTGTACAATATTTATCATTTTTCCCCAATACCATTTATTCTTATTACTCGGTGCACTCTCAGTAATAACCAATCCAAAAATGCCACCATCACCAAAGAAGATGGAGGAGAAGAAGAAGAAGAAGGAGGACAGGACACACCCCAATTCCTCCATCTTACTTCTCTAAATCCCCCCTGTACATAAATCCTAAACCCTGTTTCTCACCCTCTAATTAGCTAATCCCTTCACCATTCATCCCGGTGAAGTCCTCCTATCCTCATACAGGTCGTCTCCTGTGTAGGGTCAAAGTGCAGCCACCAGACACTTCTGGCAACATTCCAGGACTCCCGAGCCCCCCAAGGTGGTCTCGGTGGCTCAGCACCTCAGGACTGTGATCCTGAGATCCGACAAACTGGAGGCCAGGATGGCACAAAAATCTCTCAGAGACTCCATGTGGGAAGGTAAATCCTTAAAAGTACCAAAAAGTATTCTTAAATCCAAAAAGTACCTTAAAATCCTTGAGTATCTCAAGGCATTAATGAGTGCCACTGAGTGTCAGTACAAAGCTCTCAAGGGACTCATTAAAGCAGAGAACTGGGGCCATGATTGCACAAACCTCTACCAGAGTCTGTATCAAAAGGGAAACACCAAGTACCTTGAAATAACTGAAGTACCTTGAAGCATTAATGAGCCATACAGAGTGTTTTTACTGACAAAGCCTCTCCAGGGACTAATTACAGCAGATAATTGGAGGCCATGTTTGCACAAACCTCTCAGAGACTCCAAGACAAAAGCCAAACCCAAAGTCCTTTGAAAAACCTGCAGTCCTTGCAGGAAGCATTAAGGAGTTCCCAGGGCCATTCCTGAGCAAGGCTCCCCAGGGAATCCTTCCAGCAGATCCTTGAGGCCACTGGGATGTGGGCTAGGGGGGGATGCTGAGGGCAGGACAAGGGGCTGACAATGCCCAACCTGGCTGGGGCTGTGCCAGGAGGCCCCAGGGCCTCAGGACAAGGTGCCTCCTTGCAGCCCCTGGTGTCACAGACCCTGCTGTGCCCCAGGGAACCAAGACTTGGCTTCTCTTTGTCCCCCCTTGTCATCACTGCCTCCAGTTCTCTGCTCTACCTGGGGACACTTTCTCAGTCGTGTCCCACAGTGGGACCCATTAAATGTCCAAGAAAGTCTGAAGTTGGATTCTGACTTGGAGTTCTGGAGGGGTTTCTTCAGCTCCCTCTCAGGGATAGATGTTCAGGGCCTAAGCACAAAGCCCCAGAGGCTCATTAAAGTCCTTGTGCTGTGTCTGTGCTGCTGAGCTGGGCTGGGCTCCTGGCACAGAGGCAGCTCCTGGTAACCAAGAAGAGCTTCAAAAGCACATTTCTCTTGATGAGCATCTTTTCTGCCAGCCCAGCAGGGCTGGGGCACTGCCTGCAGCCACTCCGGGCACAGCACAGAGGCACCGAGAGCTTCAATCAGTCAGGGCTGGGAGGGTGCTGAGAAGTGCCTGGGGCAGAATCACTGCCAGCCCTTGGCACAGGAACCTCTGGCTGCAGGACAATGCAGCTGCATTTCCTGGAGTGATCTCCTAAAGCTGGGACATCCCAATGCCTACAGACTCTGTGAGTACAACTCTGAATGTTTCTGGTGTGGGGGAGGTGAAATGCTCTTGAAGCTCTGACATGCTGAGGGTTTCTGATCAGACATTAAATATTTCCAAGACAAGGACTTTGTAAAAAATGAGGTAATTTCCTAAGACTTTGCATTCAGTTTCCTACTATTGGACAATGGCAGAGAAGGGGAGATAAATATTAAAGGCTGATTATGTATTATTTATAATTAATTTTGACAAGTGCCTGAGACAATGCAAACTGTACCTTTTAGTGATCAGTAAGAGATCTCTAATTTTCTTACAGCTACTCTGCCCATGGACAGCACCAGCATCACCTTTGCTATACCCATCAGGCTCAGTCTGAGCTGTCTTTTCTCCAAGCTGCAAACAACCTGCTCCCAGCCAGGGCTCTGCAAACAAGCAGGGTTCTCTCAAGCCAAGGGGAGTGCACAGAGATTTGGGGTCTGTGAGTGCTGGGAGAGATCAGGCACAGGGAAACACCTGCAGGACGAAAATCTGCAGGAGGCAGAGAGAAGATCAGGCAATGAGGCAAAACAATCCTCAGCAATGCTGTGGCAGGGAGAGTTCAGAAATGCCCACAGGATCCTGTCCAGTGCAGCCCCTCCCTCTGAACAAGCCCCCTCCCTCCTGTGCCCCAGCCAAGCCTCTGCCCTCAGGGCCAGAGCTCCAAGGCGTGCAGCCCCTCCTGTGCAGGCAGAGCTGCAGCAGAGCCGTGGGGCAGCTCTGCAGCCCCGGGCCCAGTTCCCTCTGCAGAGCACAGGGCTGGGAGCAGCTGCCCGGCCCTGGGGGCTCTGGAGAGGGCACAGCTGGCTCAGGGTGACGCTGTCCTCAGTGCCCGGCTCTGGGCAATGCTGTCAGTGCAGCCAGGGAAAGGAGTTGCATCTCCCTAAATTCAATGCCATCATAAGGACACTTGGGAGTTTCCCTGAGATTTCAGTCCAAGCTGGGAGCTCCAATCCAGGTTGCAAACCTGTTCTAGAGCATCTCTGAGTTATAAGATTGTTGGGGAAAGGCAGAGGTGTTCTGAGACTGAAAATGCTTTTGAGTTGGTGAAATAAGCAATGTGAATACTTGGCTACAAATGTGGAATTGAGCTATGGTGGATCCATCTGCTCTCAGTACCTGGGTCTTTCTAAGAAAAACATGGGAGTGTGAACATCCTCCATTTGAGAAAAGACAAAGCCCAGAAAAACTCCCAAGCTGAATGAAGTGACAGACCATCTCCCCTCAGGCACCACTCATCATCTTCCCTCAGGAAACTCACTCTATTCCACCAGAGTGCAGCAAAAATTCTGTGGGTTTCTGATATCCAACAGCAACAGTTAAGATGGGCGGGAGTTTATAAAGGTAACCTCAAAACTCAGAAAAACTGAAGACTATCTCTGTGTGTTACAGAGGAGGGTGTATGGGAAATGTTTTTGGTTACAGGTCTAACTCTTCACTGTCCTTTTCTTAATGAACAGGGCCCCATGTCCAGAGGCAGCAAATGTCCAACAGCAGCTCCATCAGCCATTTCCTCCTGCTGGCATTGGCAGACACGCGGCAGCTGCAGCTCCTGCACTTCTGCCTCTTGCTGGGCATCTCCCTGGCTGCCCTCCTGGGCAACGGCCTCATCATCAGCACCATAGCCTGCGGCCACCACCTGCACACGCCCATGTTCTTCTTCCTGCTCAACCTGGCCCTCAGCGACCTGGGCTCCATCTGCACCATTGTCCCCAAAGCCATGCACAATTCCCTCTGGGACACCAGGAACATCTCCTACACTGGATGTGCTGCACAAGTCTTTCTGATTTTCTTTTTTCTTGCAACAGAGTTTTGCCTCCTGACCATCATGTGCTACGACCGCTATGTGTCCATCTGCAAACCCCTGCACTACGAGACCCTCCTGGGCAGCAGAGCCTGTGCCCACATGGCAGCAGCTGCCTGGGCCAGTGCCTTTCTCAATGCTCTGCTGCAAACAGCCAATACATTTTCCCTTCCCTTGTGCCATGGCAATGCCCTGGGTCAGTTCTTCTGTGAAATCCCACAGATCCTCAAGCTCTCCTGCTCCAAATCCCACCTCAGGGAATTTGGGCTGCTTGCTGTTAGCGCCTGTTTATCATTGGGTTGTTTTGTGTTCATTGTTTTCACCTATGTACAGATCTTCAGGGCTGTGCTGAGGATCCCCTCTGAGCAGGGACGGCACAAAGCCTTTTCCACCTGCCTCCCTCACCTGGCTGTGGTCTTCCTGTTCCTCAGCACTGGCACATTTGCCTACCTGAAGCCCCCCTCCATGTCTTCCCCATCCCTGGATTTGGCCCTGTCAGTTCTGTACTCGGTGGTGCCTCCAGCCCTGAACCCCCTCATCTACAGCCTGAGGAACCAGGAGCTCAAGGCTGCAGTGTGGACACTCATGACTAGATGGTTTCAGGAACATTAAACTGCTGGCCAGTGTTTGCAAATCACTTGTAATAAAAGTAATCTTTGATATTTCTTCTTGGTTTCATTTTAGAGTTTCTTTACCTTTGTTTTACTTTTCTCTTATTGTCCAAAAAGAAATGTCATTGTTTGTTCAACTGGTCATTTTGTTCCTCTCCACCATCCCTGTGGCCACAGACTGTGGCAATGAGGGGCTGTGTTCTTGGTGTCCTTAAATGAAATTATGATCTCTACCAAAAAAATTTTCAGCGGAAAACTGCAGAACTTTTCTGCCCTTTTGTTCCCTTCTCTGGAGCTGCAGCAGCAATGCCTACTGGGGGCAGATCAGTGCTGGCCCAGCAGCTGTGCCCAGCAGCAGCAGCACTTGGTGTTGCCAGTGCTGCTGCCGTGGCCCTGCCCCGCTGCCCTGGTGGCCCTGGTGTTGCTGCAGGGCCTGAGTGCTCTCGGGGCCAGGCACAGCCCTGGGGGTGGCAGTGCCGGGGCTGCAGCAGGGACAGGCCATGGGCACTGCTGGGGCAGCGCTGACGCCTCAGCCCAGGGCCTGGGGGCTCCAGGCTCCTTGCCCAGGCTCACTCAAGAACACGCCCAGGCCAATGCTCAGCACAGAAAAGCCCCGTGAGCAGCCCCAGGCTGGCCGTGGGCAGGCTGGGGGCAAACAGCATGGCTGGGGCTCTGCAAGGGCCCTGGGGCAGACGGGAAGGAGCAGCAGAGCAGGGGCTGATCCATCCCCAGTGTGCTGGACATCCCAGGGCAGCGTCCCAGAGCGTGCTGATGGAGCTGCCAACAACATCCCCCCTCTGTAGCCCTGGACTCTGCCCCAGCTCACACAGGTGCCCCATCCTTGCAGGCACAGACACGGCAGCATTGGCTCAGCAGCCCCTGTTTGCGTTGCACAGAGCAGGGGGAGCACCCCCATGCTGTTGGTGTGGGGACATGAACCTGAGGGAGCACAAATGCCATCAGCCCCTGGGGCCAGCAAGGGCTGGGGGACACCAGGGAAACCACTCAGCTTTGTCCTGGCCTCTGCAGTCAGCCAGAAAGTTTGTTCCCATCAGCTGGGAGTTTCCTGTGCCACTGCAGACGCTGTTGCTCAGAGCCAGGGCTGCCTGGCAGCCACCCCCAAACTGCCCTGAGCATTTCCTTGGATTTTTCCTTTGCTTTCTTTCCTCTTTCCTGATCCAGATTTCTTCCTATTGCCCATCCTTCTCCCCTTCCCTGCAAACAGCCCATCTCTGTTTGCCCTTTCCTCTCTGGCCCCACTCCCCATTGCAGTTCCTGACTTGGCCCCGTGGGAACGTCCCTTGGGCAGCAGCATCATCCTACGAGTGCTGCAGGAATTGTCTGCAGGCTCCTACAGTGCCTGGTGCTGCTCCCTTGCCAGAGGCACCCCAGGCCAGGGGGCACATCTGGGCTGCTGTGTCTGGCTCTGGGGCTCCCTGTTCTGGGCAGTGAGGAGGAGCTGCAGAGGCACTGCAGGACTGACAGGATGGGCTTTGGGGCTGGCAGGAGAAGCTGAGGGACCTGGGCTACTGGAGCTCCTGAAGGGGAGGCCCAGGACTCATCCTGAAACTTCTCCAAAAGTGGGTTTCGAGCATCCCAGAATCTGCAAGGTTGGAAAAGCCCTTGGAGATCATCAAGTCCAACCTGTGCCCTGACTTGGCCTTGTCTTCCCTGAGCCTCCTCTTTTCCAGGATAAACAACCCCAGCTCCCTCAGCTGCTCCTCACAGGACTTGTGCTCCAGACCCCTCCCCAGCCTTGTTTCCCTTCTCTGGACACGCTCCAGCCCCTCCATGCCCTTCCTGAATTGGGGGGCCCAGAACTGGACACAGCACTCGAGGGGCTGCCCCAGCAGTGCTGAGCACAGGGGAAGAATCCCTGCCCTGCTCCTCTTGGCTGATCCATTCCTAACCCATATGAGTGCCAGGGATTGGATGAAGGAAATTGTGGGGAGGATATGGGGACAAAGTCCTATTGATTGTCAGCCATGAGGGTTTTTTTTTCCTATCTGTTCAGACTCCAACAGAAGGTGCTGGGCGTCAATATCAATTGGACATTGCTGATACCAAATATAAAGAGGAGATGAATACTGGACAAAACAGTTCTCACTGCTTTTTTTTTTTTTTTTTTCAGTGTAGCAGATTCACTTTGAAGACATTTCTGAAATGTGTCTCATTAACCACACAAAACTGAAAACTTAGATTATTCCCTTGGCCTTTCTTGTTCAGGTGTTTTGAACAAATGTTTAGGAACCTTTTTCATTGAATTGCTGAACTGAAGAGCTCCACAAGGTAGAGGCCTCTGGAGTAATAAAATTCATCACCAACCTCCAAGTGGCTGAGGATCCATCTCCAGCAGAACAGCAATGAACAGAAATGGACACAGCTTTGTATCTGCCCCAGCTTTGGGATGGGCCCTGGGTCTGGAGCAGGAGCAGCTTTTGAAAAGTATCAATTTTGGCTATGGGTGCGTGTGCAGAAAGGACAGTTTCTTCCCATAGGAAGGAAAGCGCAGAGCCTCAGTATTTGAAGGCAAGTGAGAGCCAGCTCTCAGGAAGTCATGGTCAGCCAGACTTGTTGGTAATGTCAGCTTTATCTGGGAGCAATCCCTGAATATTGGGAATTTTGGAGGGGAAATCCCATTTTGGCCATGGATACTTGAATGAGAAGAACAGTTCTGTTCCAGTTGAAGGAAAGCCCAGAGCCCCAGTGTTTCAGGGGCACATGAGCAGAGACTGTCAACAAGCCAAGGACAGTTGGACCAGTCAGGCCAAGCCAACCAGAGCTGTTACCTGTTCCCTTGTTTCCATGGGGCCCTGCAGTGTCACAATGGTGGTGTCATACTGGATCCTTGTTTCCATGAGGCCCAGATGTGTCACACTGGCCCCTTGTTTCCATGGGATCCCATAGTGTCACAATGATTCCTTGCTTCCATGAGGCCTTGCTGTGTCACAGGGGTCTCCTGGGTGCTGCAATATCACAATGGACACTTGCTTCCATAGGGATTCACAATGTCAGAAGGGGCTCCTTGGTTCCATGAGGCCATGTAGAGCCCCTTGATTCAAAGAGGCCTCAAAGTGTCACAATGGCCTCCAGGATTCCATGGGGCCCTGTAATGTCACAATGGACTCCGTGGTGCCACACACTGTGACAACTGCCATTTGGTCTGCCAACACTCCATGGTGCCACAATGATTCCTTGCTTCCATGCGGCCTTCTAGTGTCACAATGGCCCCTTGGTTTAGTGAGGCTTTTGGTGTCACAATGGTCTCCATGATTCCATAAGACCTTGCAGTGTCACAACAGACGATTTGTTTCACTGAGCCCCACAGTGTCACTGTGGTCCCCTTGGCTCCACAAGGCTCTGAAGTGCCACAACGGCCTTTTTGTTTCACGAGGCCTCAAAGTGTAAAAATGGCCTCCATGGTTCCATGAGGCCCTGCTGTGTCAAAATGGACTGTTCCATGATGCCCCACAGTGTCACAATGGTATCCTTGGTTCCATCGGACCCTTCATCCCATGGAGACCCACAGTGTTCACTGGAGTCCCCTTGGTTCCATGAAACCCTGCCATGCTATAGTGGGTCCCAAAGTGTCAGAACAGTCTCCATTGTTCCATGAAGGCCCACAAAGTCACTGTCATCCCTGTGGTTCCCCTAGGCCCCACAGTAGAACAATGGACTCTTGGTTCCATGAGGTTCCTCAGTCCCAATGGTCTCCTTGGATCTGCAGTGTCACAGTGGCCCCTTGGCTCCATGTGGCCACGCTGTGTCACAATTTCTCATGGTTCCATGAGGCTACACAGTTTAAGAATGGTCCCTTGGTTCCACAAGGCCTTGCTGTGTCACAATGGACTTCTGGTTCCATGAGCTTTCCAACTGCAAACAGTAGTCTCCTTGGTTTCGCAGTGTCACCGTGGTCCCTTTGTTTCATGAGGTTCCACAGTAGAACATGGTCACCTTTGTTCTGTGAGGTTCTGCAGTGTCACAATGGACCCATGGTTCCACCAGGCCTTGCTGTGTCACAATGGCCCCTTGGTTCCAACAGGTTTCTCAGTGTCACAATGGTCTCCTTAGATCTGCAGTATCACAATGGACATTGGTTCAATGTGGCCCCAGTGTGCCAAAATGGATTTTGGTTCCATGGGGTTCTGCTGTGTCACAATGGACCCTTTGTTCCATGAGTTTGCTCAGTGTCACAGCTGACTCCTTGGTTCTGTGAGGCTCCACTGCCACCAAATCTCTGAAATATCAGAATAAGACTTGTCAACACTAATTTCCTGTTTAAGTGGGTATCATTTATTCAGGCCTGAGGTCTAGCGAGGGATAACTCCTAACCTTATGTGGACATGTAATTCTACCAGTGTCACCAAATGTGTATTACAATTTACCGATTACCCTAAAATCTACCCCAAGTTCCCAGATTCGGACCTTCTTTTTTCTGTCACTACATTCTTGAGCCAGATGTCTTCATCTTCTCTTCCAATCATTCCTGCTGGGAAAGCAGAACCTGCATGCCTTATTGTTGTGATGAAAGTTCACAGACAGGGCAAAAATGGAATTAACCCTTTTGGTATCAAGGCCAAGGCTTTGTGTGGGCAGGCAGAGGCAGGCAGAGGCAGAGCTGTCAGCAAAGGAAGGGCCCAGCCAGGTGGGGCAGCCGGGGGATGCCGACAGCCTGCAGGGACAGAGGCGCAGGACAGGGACACCGTGGGACAGCCTGGGCTGCACAGGGCACAGGGATGGGCAGCAGCTGCAAGACAGCCCTGCCAGAGCCACCTTGGGCAGCACTTTGGCCATGGCTGCTGGCCCTGGGCCTGAGGCAGGAGCAGGAGACAAGTGACCCTTGCAGGGCTGGGGCCTCGTTGCCTCCTTGTCCCTGCTCAGCAGCCTGGCAGGGGCCGCCCCATGCTCCTGCCCTTGGCATTGCACATCCCCACATGCCAGTGCCCATCCCGGGAAGAGCCCTGAGCAAGGAGGGAGGGACAGGATCTGCCTGGCCAGGGGCTGGGGCTCAGACCTTGGCCCTTTGCATTCCTCAAACACATCCAGGTGTGCTCAGCACCAGAGACAACTTTGCCTTGTTTGTCCCCAGCTGTCATCACTGCCTCGAGTGTTCTGCTCTAACTGGAACCTGGGGACACTTTCCCAGTCATATCCCTCAGTGGAACACATTAAAACTTCAAAAAACTTCAGAGTTTCAATTTAATTTTGAGTTCTTGAAAAGTTTTTTAAAGACACTCCCCAGGACTGAGCTTGATGTAAACAACACCAAAGCCCTGTGAGAATCATTAAAGTTTTCCTAATCAGGTGATGGAAAAAGATTTCAAATAACTTGTAAGAAATACACATTCTTATTTTAAATGAAGTATTTTATATTATCTCCCTTTAGAGCAGAGATGATTTCAGCAGTCTGCGATTGATATTGACCCAGGGTCTCTCCTCAGCAGCTCTGGCCTGCTCACAGAAGCTGTGCCTGGAGCTCTGACCCAGTGTGGACAACCTTGCTCCACATTGCCCAGCCCCATCCTGTCTGTCCTCACTGCCCTGGGCCCTGCTGTGCTTGCAGAGCTGGCTGCACTCACCTAAGAGGGATTTTCACTTTTTGTATTTTTTGAAGCAATCTGAAACTCCTGAGTTTCCCCACTGCAAACAGACACACTGCTCAGGTGTGTGCCAGCCCCAGGTGCCACCAAAGGCACTGCAGAGCTGCCCTGGGCCAGCTGTGAGAGTGGATCATCAGGCCAAGCTGCACTGGGCACTGCAAGGGGCTGTGGCCATGGGCAGTGCAGGGACCCCACTGCTGGGTTTGGCTGCCACGGCCACCGTGAGAAATGAAACTGTCCTTGGAAACATTGGGGAGGACTGGGACATACTGGGGTACACTGGGGAAGAGTTGGACGACCTGGGAACACGAGGAATGCTGAGGGGGAATCTGGGTGGACTGGGATGGACTGTGGGGGTACACTGGGACATACTGGGAGTGATACTGGGGCAAACTGGGGACACTGGGGCATCCTCTGGATGAAACTGGGGTGAACTGGAAGGGACTGGGAATAAACTCACGTGTATTGGGAGGGACTGGGCTGTACTGGGAGGGATTGGAGGGGCACTGGGTTTGAACTGGGTTGTACTGAGGATGAACTGGTCTGCACTGGGATGGACTGGAGGAGGGTGAATGGGCTGTTCCCACCTCCACCGCATCCCATTTGCCGAGGCTCCCGCCAATCACTGCCTGCAGCCAATCAGGGCCAGGGATCCAGGCCTGGGGGCGGTGCCTAAGGTTGGCGCCATCTTTCCTGTTCGCCTTCAACTGTCATCATGCCCCGCCCCCGGTTACAACCCCGTTAGAGCCGGAACTACAATGCCCGTCATGCCCCGCGCTCCACAGACTTCCCCCCCCCCGCGGGATCCGCCCCCGTCTGTCCCATAAATGCCCCCCAGACCCTCCAGGATCCCTCAGTGCCCCCTCAGCGCCCATACGGGACCCCCCCAAAGCGTCCCCAGACCCCCTGAGTGCTCCCAACCCCACAGATGCCCGGTACAGCCACTCTTGGGAATTCATCTTCTCTCATCCCCCGCGGCCCCAGAGCCCCTCAGAACACAGTCCCGCGCCTGGAGAAACTCCTGCCGTGCCCCGCGCCCTAAATAGCCCGGTTGGAGCTCCCCGAGCTCCCCCCGAGTACTCTCGAACCATTTACGTCCCCCCCCGAGGATCTCAAGTCGCAGGTCGGACGCAGAAGTGTCCCATAAGTGCCCTCCCGGACCCCCAAATGACGCGTTCGACCCACTTCCGCGACTACAGCTCCCATCATGCTCCGCAGCGCACCTCCAGCGCTAGTCCACTCGGGACTTCATCTCCCGTCATGCCCCGCGCCCCATCGAGAGCCATTGCAGCTGCGCCTCGAACTCCCGTGATGCTCCGCGGCCCCGGTGAACCGTATGATACCCGTGCTTACAACTCCCCTCACCCCCGCGCCCCAGAGAACCCCATTCGAGCCTCCCAGGGTCCCGCCCGGACCCCGAAGGGCCCCAAATTCCCCTTCCTGACCTCCAAGGGCCCCCCTGGACCCCCACGTGCTGCCTGGGACCCCAAACTATTCCTCAGAATCTCTGAGTGCCCCTCGAAGTGCCCACCCGGCTTCCCCAGGTGTCCTCCAAACCCTCAAGTTCTGTCTGAATTCCCTCCTCAGACCCAAAACTGCCCCAAATGTGCCCCAGAAATGTTTTAAGGGACCCCAAAGTGGCCTCTGTGAGATGCAAAGCTGTGTTTCATGTCAGGTACAAACAGGCGACGTGTGTACTTGTGAATGTGAAATGTGTGGACCCCGACAATGGAAGAGCTATGAATTCTAATAAGTAACTAAGAAAAATAAAGCATGGAAAAAGGCCTTTGAACCTATGTTTTGTTTGCAATTGTTATGTTTGCCCAATTATCCCATCATAAAAACAATATTAAAAGTAGTAACAATTTTAACTGAACAGTTAAAATAAAAATATAAAATTGGATACAATATAATTCGATTAAAATAAGGGATAATTTGGTTCCAATAATAGCGCATAGCAAGAGATACCGCGGGGTACGGAGGGCAGGGTTCAATGACCCTTGCCACTTGACGTACAAGCTTGCCAAGTGAAAGTCACCCCTTATATGCCATATGTCAATTCCATCTCCTCCCATTTTCCGTTCATCACTTTTTTGTCTCTGCCTTCATTACCACCTTTACCACGCATGCGCCACCACTCGGTTTGGTGGTCGCACAAGTCTTCAGGGGTCATCACTGATAAAGGCTATGTAGTCTTCTTTGCTGTCCTTTAATTCACCTTTGGGTTACACATGCGCACCAAGCCAGTACAATGTAAGCCAAGACTAACATATCACTGCATCTACATATCAAGGCAATAAGTCCCTTATAATTAGCATTTTCTGGGACCAAAGCAGGTTCTTCATTTTTAGCAACTCTATCTTCAGCTTTTTTCCTGTGGTCCTTGAAAAAACATCTGCTGGGAAAGGCGGGGGGGGGGGGGGAGGTGGAGCCCCTCCTCTCCCTCTCCTCTTTGGCATTACTATTTTTAACTTATTTTATTATTTCCGGATATTAATTACTGTATCAATATTGATTACTGTTTCAATTTTATCAGCACGAATCATACCTATTTACCACACAATTAACCCTGGTTGATTCAGGAGCATTGGAATTAAGGTGTTTAGAATGTTGCTTTTTTCTTGCATTTAATCCATAAAAAAGCTCTGCAATAATAACCTTTTGAAGTATAATTTTAGAATATTACTTGTATCCTTGAAACTATAGCTTTGGAATATATATAAAACAAATATGCTTATCTCACGCCTTATTGAAGCAGAGAAAAACAGCTTGAGAAAGGAAGATGAACATCACCTCAAGGGTTTATGGTTTCGACCAAAGGGAAGCTGGACATCACTGTTATGAGATGTATAGTCTCTGCAATTAAAAGGTGGACACACATCTGGGGAGCTGGACCCCACCAGATGGGATTCATCTTTCTTCTTTCGGAAACTGGACCGTCACCATCTGGGGATACTCCTTTGAGATACATCCTGAGAAAAACTAAAATCACAATAGTGTATAGAATTGTGATGTAATAAGTTGGAATAAAAATTGCTGAATTGTAAAAAAATTGGAAATAGAAACTGCTGAGAAAGCTGATGAGTACCCCTATAAATACCTGTAATCCTCAATTATTGGTGTGCAGTTGGAGGGAAAACTTCCCCCACTGTACCCAGCGCTGTATTGCTCATACTTTACCATATTAAATAATAAATTGATTGCTGCTTGAATATTGGCCTAGTCAAGCTTCTTATTCATAGCACTGTTAGCTGTGCTCTTCTATGGGCTGGCCATGGCACTTGGTAATTAATATGCTGTCGTGCTGTGAACTGAATTCACACCTTACAGGGCTGTGTTCACTGGGCCTGCTGGATCAGTGCCCACTTCCTTCCTCTGCTCCTCCTCACTCCAGGACTGTAAGAGACCAGCATGGGGTCAAAGACCCTGCAGTATCATTATCCTCTAGTAATGCTCAGAGGTCCTCTAAGGGCTGTGTCATGCACAGCATCTGGGTCTGGGGCACGTGCTAAGGAGAAAGAAAGAGTCTGTGAGAAAGCTGAGCTGCTCTTACATGGGACTGCAAAAATGACAGGAACTTTTTGGCATATGAAGCTTTCCTTCCAGGTCAGGGACCAGGGAAAGCCTAATCAGCTGTGGCCCTACAGGGCAAGTCTGTGCTAACTCCCAGCACCAAGTGCAGGGCTGTGGGACAGGGCTCCTACAACAACAGCACAGCTCTGTGCAAGAGCCCAGCCTTGCATCTGGGTTCCTGCCTGCTTCCCCTTTAGAGACAGCTGTGGCCTGAGGATTTGTGTCTGAGGGAGAGCTCCATCCTTGGGCCTCCTGATCTTTCCCAAGTGGCCAAATGGGGATGCATGCACCAGCAGCTCTGCTGGGAAGGTGCTGGCTCAGTGGCTGTCTTTTGAGACTGTGCCCCCCATATCAGCTTTATGTGTGTGTGAGGGGGTGCTCTGGTGGGTGTGGTTACACACTCACTGGCCTTGGCAGAGCACAAGTCGGAACCTTTGAAGGTTCCAGCTGCTGTAAGGCTCAGGAGGCAGAGCTGGTGCTAGGCACAGTGTGGTACTGTGCAGAGCCATAGGAAGGTGTCCCTGGGCTTGTGAGACAGGCCAGGACAACACAAACTGAGGCCACAGCCATGCTGTGCTTTCAGTTGAGCCTGAGGTGGAGCTGCTGTGCTTGTAGTCAGCATCTAGATGGGCCAGGTGACATATCTATCTTAGCTGGGACAGAAACAGAAGTACAGCCCTTGCACAGCATCCTTCTGCTAGGCTGTGCTAAGCTCAGGAGCCTGTAAACTGGCCCTTAAGACCTAGGTCTCCACACCTTGCCCAGATCCCCAGCCTCAGGGAGAAGGACTTGGGTTTAGGAGCCATGGCTTTTTCTTCCATCAGACTCCATTAAGAAAAAGTCAAGTAAAGCAGTTCATTAACATTTAAAATACTGTATAGCGTGTAAACCAAATATCCCCCTCCCCACAACAATCCCGTGCTCTCAGCAGATGCTCTGGTGAAGAACACTGCTTTTGGCACTGTTTGCCTTCTCTTTCTTGTTCTTCTTTATGGGGTCCATCTCAAGACAGCGCCAGATCCGCAGTGTTTCATCAGCAGCTGCTGAGGCCATTGATGTACCATCTGGACTCAAGGTCAGGTTCAAGATTCTATCAGTATGAACTGAGGAGGAGAAGGAATGTGCAATCAGGGATGAGCTGATCAGCACATGCACATTTACTCCTGTATGCTCCCATGAGCCCTGCCAGCTTGCATAGCTGTCTCCTCACTGGCTGTGGCAGCATGATTTCAGACCCCAAGCGTACACTTGGATCAATGGTATCTCTTCCACAGCCCCGTGGGCATGCTTTACTCCTAGCAGCATGGCCCCGGATACTGTCCTGTATCAGTAATGCTGCAGGCTCCAACCAAGGAGTGCAGCTGTCTTCAACCTCTAACAGCCCCCCCACCCAGGCCCTGTCCACCTACCTTGCAGCTCTGCAACCTTGTTCATTCTTGGATACTTCCATATAACCAGCTGATTCTATGCAAAGCCATGGGCTGAAATGAGCTTCCTGTAGTTTGTGGACCATAGGATAGAAGAGACCTGCAAACAGGCAGTAACACAGGTGCGACAAGGTGCATGTGCTGATGCTCACCACTTGGAGGCCAGCATGGTCCCCCTCCTTCCCTGTGCCTCTGGGCCTGAGGAGCCAGCAGCTCTGTGGAGGTGTGCTGCCAGAAGGTGTTTGTCTCCAAGCTGATGTTCATCTCTCACCTGGGAGCGGGTATCAACAGCACTGAGGCAGGCGCCAGAAAACACGTTCCAGATGTGGATATGTCTGTCACTAGTGCCACCTCCAGTGGCTGGAACATTCATCTGCCATGTGCACCACGCCAGGCCTGAGAGAGGAGAGTTCACTTTAAAACATACAAGAGGCAACCTGCACCCAGCCAGTGCTGCATGCCTGCCTTGCACACACATACCCGCCCGTGGCAGCTCTGTGCTCACCTTGACAGCACCCTGGTGCTGAGTGAAGGTCTGTACAGGAGCAAAGTTGCCACCCCCACCTTGGGTGCATGGCCAGACGTTCGCCAGACTGTCATTGCCACCGCTGGCCAGGTAGCGGCCATCCAGAGACCATTTGAGTCCGCAAACCTCGTGTGTGTGGCCAGCAAGGGTGGCCACGTGATGCTCAGCCACTTGGACATTGTGGTGATGGATGTGCCCAGTCCATGCACCACTGCAGAGAGAAGAGATGGCTTGCAGGGTCAGGCTGCACATTTTCACCCAAATCCATTTTTTTTTGTTGCAAGACTGCTATAGCTGCCACTGGGTTTCAACCAGTGTTACCAGCCACACAGGTCTGTTGGTGTGAGTGAAACACCCACACAAGCTCTTTACAACTTCAGCACAAATTGCAATACAGGAAAGAGGCCTTCTCCTCACAGCCCCAACAGATAAGGCTGAGTAAGGATCCCAAGCCAGGACAAACGTCTCTCTGCTATCCCTAACCCATGCCACACATAGATTGAGGGATAGGAGTTTGCAACAACTGGAAACTGCCCTTGACCCACTGCTTTACCTGGAGAGGATGCAGCTGTTCCAGCTGAGGGTTCCCACACGGCCACAATGGCTGGTCATGGTTCGGGGACGTTTCAGCTGCTCAATGTCCCATAGCTGGAGAGGCAAAGCAAAAAGTTCTTCAGAAGAAACCCAATCCTGCTTCTGTGCCCTAGGAACCTCACTGCACAGGCTCTGGCATTCAGCTCTCTCAGTAAGGGAACAGAGAAAATGTGTATCTCTTGACTATAGCACAGAAGGTTACGCTACTTATCAGAAAACCCCCAAATCAAACCCTGCCTTGCACACTGGGCAGTTCCACCCCACACCAGGGAAGACAAGTCAAGTGCATGGCATCCTTCCTCTGCCAGCCAAGGTTTTGTCCCCAGGCCCCACAGTTCTGTCAATCCCTAGAAAACACCTCTAGTTTTACTCCTGCATTCACCTGAACCTCAGCACTACTTGTGCCACCAGCAATCCAATGACACAGAGGAAATGTAAATATCTGGATGCTCCGTCTGCAGCAGGGGGATAATCTCCCTAGTACCGTAATTCCACAGATAAACAACAGTGTTGTCCAGAGTCACTGCCAAG
>NW_026993268.1:0-16647 GCF_028769735.1 Zonotrichia leucophrys gambelii
AAAGGTTTAGTAAACCTTAACAATGGACTGAATAAGAAAAATTATGGCATTGGGAGTCTCTGTGACTAGCAGCCCCCTGGTCATTTACAAAAAGGATGCTCTGCCTTTTATACCCTTAGCCCCTCTAAAAGTTTTGTCAGTCAACTCTTTCTCTGCTGTCCATTGGTGGAGATTACTTTCTTGCATCCTGACTGGAGGTCAGGTGTTGTTACACCCTGCCTGCTGGTCACAAGCCAGCCCTCCCCAAATGCCCTGACTACCAAGGCTATTACAAGGGGGACGGGAAAGAGGACTATGGGAGGATATATTACAATACCATCACTACACATTTGAACATCCACATAACATCTACTTCTTAACTGTCAGAGCCAACCATTGCATTACTCGTCTGGAACACACAGAACCAGGAGAGAGGCCACTGTTGGCATCACAGCTGAAATGCTTCCTAACAAATCTCCCCACATATTTGCACCTTTATTGGACATGCTCAGGGCTCCGGTGCGTGTACATCTCTGCTTTTCTTCCCCTTTGGCAGCAGTCAAACTGGCAGCATCTGCCCGCCAGCAGCAGCTGCTCCAAGCTGGGAACGCTGCTGGCGGTGCTGATTTCCAGAGGCTTCTGTGTGCCAGGGGAAGCCAAGGCAGGAGCGGTTGAACGGTGCTGGCGCTGCTGCTGCTCTGTGCCAGAGAGCCCCGGCTGGGCAGGGCACGGTGCCCACTGCACTGCGGGCTCCTTCTCCTGCCACAGCTGGGCACACCTGGCAACAAGGCATGACAACTGGTGGGCAAGCCAAGGGGTTTCTGGGGCTGCACTGCTCTGCACACACCCAGCACACCTGCAGCACAGAATTTTAACCCTCAAACAGGTAAACCAATGGAAAACAGCTGGAAAAGATTTCATTTCAACCATTCTTTACGCTTCAGTAGAAATGACCAAAATGAAAGTTACCAAGCAGGGCTGATCCATACTGCCAGCTCAGTGTGAGAAAAGAGGCATTACTTTATTTCAGTGCTGGGTGTGTGAGGAATCACTTCCCTGAAACATGCACACCCACGTGTTAGTATCCATGGAACTAAGACATTACTTTCATTACTTTTATTCATTATTTTGCTCAAACTCGCAGGCTAAACATTCTCACAAAGTATTTGACATGTTTAAATCACTTCCCCAAAATTACTGACATTTAGAGTTGGGGTCTCTTGAGGGTCTCTGGTGGTCATGTGGTGAACATCCCGTTCCTCAAATTCTCCTATGGTTAGGAGCCTTCTCCTTGAATGCATTGCAGCTACCTCCTCAGTAGGCCCACTGTCTTTATTCTCAAGGCTAAGACATCCACTTGCACACATTAACAACTGGTGTGAGGGAAGGTACAACTAAGCACTGCCTGGTAAAGCTTAACAAATTCACAATGTGCTGCAGGTCAACACTTCCCCAACATCTCTCGTTCCTTCTCTGGGAATCAAACACAAGCATTTTGTGATCACTGAGCCCAAGGCGCCTCCAGCCCTCCTGTCACCCAGCAGCCCTTCTCTCCTCACAAACAGCAGGCCCAGCAGTGCCTTCCCTCACTGGCTCAGTCACAGCTGTGTCAGGAGTTCTCTGTCACACACTGCAGGACCATCCTGGACTGTTTGCTCTCCGCTGCACTCTGTTGCCAGCAGACATCCCCACCCTGTTCCATGCCCCGTGCAGAACCCTGCACCTGCTGTCCATGGGCACCTGGAAGGGGAGGCACTCACGGCAGAGATGCACCAGCTGCCCTGGGCAGGAACCAAAACCCTCTGGGGGCACAGCTGCTGGCCTGGGTCTGGCACAGCTCTGCACGCCCCACTGCTCACGGGCTCTGGGCTGGAAATGCAATTGCACTTTCTGCCTCATGCAGAAACACCAGGGCTGCACAAACAACGGCCAGCAGGCCACATCCCAAAGGCACTGCAGCATGGAGCTGAGAAGGAAGAAGATCCTTCTCCAATTCCTAACCATACCAAAACCACCAAAATTGGGACTTTTATTCTTCTGAATGTAGAGTTGATTCACAAGGTTACAAGGGAATCTTCCAATGGAGTTGAAGGTTGGTAGAGTTTTTTTTCTGAGTCCTACTCAGACTGTTGATTTGAAAATTTATTTGAAAATATTTTTTAAAAGGCTGTGCAGTCATATGGTTTTGTTCTATTACCAAAATGGCTAGAAGAAGTGTACTGGCATTTTAATTACATCCAAACGGATTAGTCTGTAAAAGCTTTCCTGCAGAATAGCCACTAAACAAGAAATGAAAATCTGTGGACTGTTGACTTTGCAAATTTCTACTAAACTTATCAGACAATGAGGCATTTTTAGGTAGATCATAGAGCAAATTAATTCCTATGGATAACTTGATTTGGATAAACTTGTTGATTTCAAATTAAAACTGCCAGCACATACTAAGTGGAAATCTGAATACTCACTTCTATGAGCTCTGAAGTATTAGATAGTCATTGTTTGCCATATTAACAAAAATTAACATTCTGGTTGTTTTTTTTTACTTACAGCCAGCTCTTCAACACTCTTTGTAACATCAGAAAGAGAGTTTGTAGCAATGTGAACCATGGGTTGGTGGAGCATTGCAGAAGGCTCCTATGCCAGCACTAAATGTTCACATTTACCATGGCATCTACTTCTTGCCTTTAATTCCAAGATACAGCTCAGTTCCTGCAGTATAGATTCACACCTGTAGTCTGTATTTGCAGCTGGTTCTTACTTCCCTGTCCAGAAAAAAATCATGCTTAGATCCCAAATCAAAATAAAATGAGCAGAGAGTCGGGTTCTGGATAGGTATAGCAAGAACTAAGAGATTTTTTTGCAAATACGTTGAGAAGTTGTTTGTACCTGCTGCAAAAACAGCAGATTAAAGACTTGCACCCTAACTTGTAAGCTGAGCTTTGCCTGTTCTTTCTGGACTGATTTCTTGAGGCCAGACACTGAACCTAATCAGTAAGAAAATCAAAACCATAAGAGTAGTTTGGAGAATATTGTAAATTATTCTGTCATGATGCTTTTTGCCTAAAAGTTCTGGCCATCATCCGATTGGAGTAATTAGAGGAGATCGAAGCCATCACACTGTGCCTGTGCACACAATTCCTTCCCAGGGGTAATCCACAAAGCAATGCTGACAAATCCACACCAGCAGCTGCTGCCACACAGCCATGAAGCAGAGAATATGTATTTCTGCTACACTTGGACAGCTGAAGATGCCTCTGCTGAGCTAATTTTAGTGACTGCCCACCACAGATGAGACCTTGTGGTCAGTCTCCAACAAGTCAGGGCAGTTCATATTCTGCCTAAATGAAGTAAGTCTAGCAGTACATAGACCATGGGGCCTGAGGAAAGCCAGCAGCTGTGGGAGATTTAATTTGTTTCCGTATCTTTCTTTTTACTAATTTATTGCAGTCAATTATTTAAAGAATGGAAACTTTTGGCACACCATTGGCTGGAAGGTTGGTCAGTCTTCCATTCATGACTCCTCTGAAAGCATCACCCCAGTGTTTTTATCAGTAGCTCTTCCATCATCATGGCTCACACAGCATTTCCTGCAGCTCTTGCTGGAGCCAGGGAAAGGCACCAGGAGAAGGGGGAGAAAGCTGTGTGCAGAGACTGTGTCAGCTACAGAGACATTTGTTTCCTCTGATTTGACTGAATGGCTGCAGGAACCTTGCTGGCCCTGCTGGCAGGGTGGCCTTTTGCAGGGCTGGGCAGAGTTTGGGGCCCAGGATCCCTCCTCTCGGTGGGACACCAGGGTGAGCAGCCCCTGTCCCAGGCAGGAGCAGAGGTTCTGTGGCTCTGCCCTGGGCACAGGGACCTGCCACTGCCATGAGCTCCGGCCGCGGCTCCTCTGGGGCAGCTCCTGCTCTGCAGTGATGATGGGCGCAGCTGGGGTGGCTGCAATGGAGGGGGGCTTCCAGTGGGCTCTGTTGGTCTGCCACACTGGAGCCAGCAGAGCTTCTGGAAGGAGTCTCCTCTTGTGAGCTGCTGGAGCTGGAGCTGGCACTGGCCAGAGCCGCTGTGCTCATCCCTGACAGGCCCAGAGCACAGCAGCCTCTGGGCCTCCTTGCTGCACGATGGCAGTGAGGAGGCCATGGACCAGAGGTTCAGTGTGTGTGACTCAGCTTCCTGATAAACTGTGCTAAGAAAACCCTGCATCCCTCCTGCCAGATCTAAGACACTCCAAGAAATCTGTTGGCACATTGGGAACTCAGAATTGTTTGCATTTTGAACAATTGTCTTATGAGTGCTTGTCCAGGTTTAGAGCAAATTTGGGGAAGAATCCCCCCAAAGGAGCTCCGGTGGGAAAAGCAGATCCAATCGGCCCCTCCCCCCAACTGGTCCGGGAGGAAAGAAAAATACCTCCTTGGAGAAAGGTGGAAAAAAAAAAACCCTGTTTATTAAACAATAAGACCAAAACAGTATCAAAACAATGAGACCCCTTGCCACTCTAAAAGAGATGACAAACTGAGAAAACCCCGGGTTCAAGCAGCAGCTCACTCAGTCTCTGATCAGTCTCTCAGTGCTGGAATTGTCGCAGGCCAGGCCTGGCCCGAGAGGCCACAGCTGCAGCTGCCGGTGCTCTCCTGGGTGTTCAGTCCAGAGCAGTTCCAAGAGGTCCAAAGAAAAGGGAAAAAAAACAGTCCAGGGAACTTCTTTGCCTCAGCTAGCTAACACTAACTAAAAAGCAAAAGAAGAGCTCTCTGTCCCACTGTCTGTCCGCAGACAACACAGTCAGGAGCAGGAATGTGGAGGAGTAAGTGCAGTGTCTGAAAACAAACTGCGCGCTTCTTCTCTCTCCCCCTTCACTCTCTGTTACACTCTTAAAGGTACAAAACTTATTATTATTCAACATAAACAGAATGAGACGATTGGGGATAAAAGCATCATATAGTCAACTCAGGACAGTGCTTTTGATTGTTTTTGTCATTTTGTGTTGATTCAGCTGATCCTTCAGAGAAGCTTTCCTAATAATATAAAACATGGGGAATTGTGGAGACCCTGGGGGGGCATTCCCTGGTCTAGGGAGACACAAGAAGTTTCCCTCAAAAGCTGTTAGACCCCATTGGCTCCTTCCCCTGTTCCTGTGTTCCTGAGCCACACATTCCCTATTCCCTGATTGCCCCCCTTATCTTTGTACTGCCCCAAGATCAGGGTCAGCCCCAGGCCCCTGTGGAGACAAAGTGAGACCCTCTGTGTGTGGGTGCTGGGACCTGAACATCTCCCTGCATGGCTGAATAAAACATCTGTGGAGATTATGCAAAGGTCCTTTTTGCTTCTTTACCCTGGACTATGCTAGCAGCAATTCAGACTGCTCCAGAGGAGAAGCTGCAGCACTGGCACCAAGATTTTGGCAACTTGACCATAGGCACAGAGGGCGTGCAGGATGCTGCTCTATGAATTCCTTAACCAGCCATCTCTGGTGCTGGCATATTCCCTCCAGCTTCTGCTGCAGCCAGGGCCACCTTGGGTCCAGTAGATGGCATTGTTATTTGAAAAATTCGGCCCACACCTTGGGCAGGAGGCCATCCACAGGCTCTGGTCCTGCAGCCCCCTGCTCAGCTGGGGACAGTGTTCCCTGTGGGGAAGATGGAGCAGCCATCACAGGGTCTGGGGGGCTGCTTTCAGCAAGGTGGCCAGGCTCTCTCCCTGCTGGACTCCAGCAATTGTTTGGGGGAGCTGATGGCAAATTGTATGTAGTCCTGTTCATCCTACTCAGAAAACCTGACAGCTTCTATCATTCTTCTGCAGAGTGGGCACGCTGGATTTCTCTTTGCCCACTGCAGGATGCAGCCCAGGCAGAACTGGTGGTGACAGGGCAGAGAAAAATTCACATCCTTCTTAGTGCCCTGGCAGATGGGGCAGCTCCATTCTGTCCCCATGGCCATGTCTGTCTGTCCCAGCAGCAGGGAAGAGCTGAGGACCATGAGCTGCTCTCATTTGCAATCTTGCTTGGCCAGAGCCCAAGCTCCAGCCAGAGTGGTCCAGGCTCTGTCAGTGCCCAAATAGAAGCAGAAAGGGATGTTGTATCACAATCCATTCCTTGGTGAAGGAGGTCCACAGCAGCCTCAACAGGCACCTCAGACACTCAACAGTCAAGGCAGTAACATATGGACAGGACACAGATGGCAGTTCATGCCTGGGAGAGCATTCCTAGACAGATCCAAGGACAAATTTCCCAGGAACTCTCCACAGCTCTGGGATCTGCCCATCAGCTCTGTCAGAAGCTTCAGCAGAACAACCAAAGTCCTAAAAAGCAGCTTCCAGACGCTTTTCCTTCCCTCCTGCCTGAGTAGCCGGGTTGCTTGCTGCAAAACACTCTTTTTCTCCTCTTCCCCAATGCCCTGTGGACACTTGCAGCCAAAATAAAAAGCTCCTGGCCCTCTGTGTGATGTGATAATACAGTTTTTATATTTCCATGCTGGGATGAAAGAAAGCTGTGCTGTGGGTCAGGAGAGGCCAGGACCCACTTGGCCTTCCTGCAGGCCGAGGTGGTGCCAGCAGACATCCTGCTGCTTTTTTGGGGAATGTGTGAGAAGGAGTGGAGGGGGTGACAGAGAGGCCGAGATCATAGAGTGGAAACTCAGCTCCAGAGAGCCAGTGCAGACTCTCCCTGCTGAATGCCTGCTGGGGCTGGCAAAGAAGGAAAATGCCCCAATAACAGCCCGGTGGCACTGTGTCTCAGGGACAGGTACAGGGAGGTGACAACAAACAGCAGCATGGCCCGGTCTCACAGCTTCTAGGAAGCAGTGACAGAGGGGCCTCATGTGCCAGAGATTTCAGAAAGGCTGTCTTCTCAAATGGCCACTCTGAAACCCCTCTCTTTGCCTCTTGGGTTTGTGAATGCTTTTGACAGCCACAGCATCCTGGGGCAACGCGTTCCATGATTTCATTAAGCACTCCTTGAAAAGCACCTCCCATTGTTCAACTGAGCTGCCAGCCTGGTCATTTCAGAGGGTGCTGCCTTGGTGGAGAGAAAAATCAATCTTCTGCCTTCCAGGGAGCTGAAGGAGAAGGGACTATTCACCATCAAACACCTGGCTGGGTCGCATTCAGAGGTCCTGCTTTGTAGACTTGGTGAGGTTTGCTTGGCAGTTACCAGTGAGGTGAGAACATTGTTCTGAATTGTCCCCTATACTTCATACACAGTGTGTAGAGTAGGTATGTGCTTGTTCATCTCCATGTGTGCTCAGGGTCTGCCTTCATTTCTGGTTTTAGACCTGAGATTTCTAGTGTCTGTCAGCTGTCTGTAGGATCGGTGGGCACACGCAGCTGTATTTACTGGCAGGTCGGGTATCTGACACTCATCTTTGAGTGTGGTGTCTTTATAATGCAATGTGCAAATTCAAAAAACTGAGACGCTGTGGAGAGTTTTTTCAAAGAGTGGCTTGAGGAGAGAGGACACAGACAAATTAATTTGGTAAAGATGTCATAACTAGGGCAGAGGCCTTTTTGCAAGCAGAGTGTCTGTTGGGAATTTAGCTGACTAGAGACTGGAAAAGTACAAGGCCGTGGCTAATTCCAAGTCCTGAACCTGCAAGATAGCATGTCCTTAGGCCTAGCTGAGTATCATAACGAAGTAGACAGAGAGACGTGAGAAGTAGAGAACGTAGGCCCAAAGGAATGAGGAAGAGTTGATGGCATAGTTTAACCAATAGGTCACTTAGCTTACAGAATATTCATAAGCTTTTTAGTTGCTGTACAAGTGTTTGATGCTTTCTAAAATAAACTGGACCTGTGATGAACCATCTGGTGTCCTAGTCCCCTTCCTTCAACACATGGTGACCCCAAATGTTGACCCCCTCGTCTCGAACTAAAATAAAAGGGGGAGAACACCCCACGGTCGAGGAAGTTGGAATTGGGTCCTGAGCAGCCAGGATGGTGCCGGAATTTTGAAGCACCCTCGGGGTTCACATTGGCGACTTGAGCCATTACGTGCTGCCGGAAGCCTGGAAAGCTGCAAGAGCACACTCACGAATAGGTATGGATAGGCAACAGCGTATGATTTATTTGCCGCGTATCTAGAAAGGCAAGGGGTAAAGGGGATAGATTTAAAAAAGGAGCTACCAGAGTTGTTAGCCTATGGATATGCTAAGGGGATTTTCCTTAACCCACGTACGGTCCCAAATTTGTTGGAAAATAAATGAAATTTAGCGAAATGTTTAATTACAGTTTAGTTATGAGTTGTGTGCGAATTGGTTTGTTTAAAACAGTTTTGTAGCCGTTGATAGTATGTGTTGGGTTTTGTGTGTAACTTAGCAGGTAGTCTTAGGAACTTAATAAATATTTAAACCAGTGTAGGAAAGTAAGAATGCTAACCTGTCTGGAGGCAGCACACAATAAGATAAGCAGAAGATTTATGATTTTGTTTGTGAACTAAGGAATGTATCACAAGGGGTCTGTCGCTAGGCAAGGGGAACTGTTTCTTGGAGACCTTGTTATGAATCACATGTATGCAAATCATATAAAAGGGAAGCACCTGTACGTGAAGTTGGGGCTCTGACTTGGGACGCTAGTCTACAGGCTCCCAGGCCCTTAATAAAGCACCGCACAAAATTTATCCGAGTTTCGTGTCCTTTATCTATCGAGCAACAAACTCTCGGAATGGAGAAAATTTGGGGACATACTATGGGAAGCGGTGTTAGAAGACGATAAGACAGCAAAGAAATCGGGCAAGCCATGGCAGGTGGTGCACAATACACTGCTTCAGCATGTCTCTGAGTGCAAGGCAGCAGCCGCGGCTCGGGGCGCCTGTGGGGCTGTGCCACTCAGAACTCGGCATGGGCGCTGCGCCATGGGGAGCAGCCGCGGCGAGCGGCTGCCTGAGATGCTGCGCTGCAGCGGCAGTAGCGGCGGCAGCCGCGGGGGGAGCAACCCGTGCCGCCATGGGTGCAGCGCTGGGTGCGGCGCATGCAGTGATTCAGCCTGCCGGCGAGTCTCGCGAAACAAGGAGCCCAGCGCGGGGGGGTCGCCCACTCCGACACAAGCGGTGCAGGACCAGAGCGCTTTTCCAGTGCCAGCGCTTCTCCCTCCGCCCCTCCGCCAGCAAAAAGCTTCAGTTTTAGACCTAACAGCCGTAATAAATGTGACTTTTGTCAACAAAAGAAGAGATCCTTACTGCAGTTAAGAAAACAGTGATAATAAACAAGTGACACCAAGGACCATTACTATCGAGACGTTTCTCACCTAAGTTAAAAGGACTTTTTGTTCTTCCTGGCAGAGACTGTGAAGGAGAAATCAGCGTAGTGAATGCGTGAGTCAAATTTCGGCCGATTTGACTTAGCATCGGTTATGCTGTCTTAAAATCACCTGTATTAACATACACTTTAAACATCAAACTCTGAAATTGTATTTTGAAAAATTTAAAAATGTTAAAGATATGTTAAAGCATTTGTATAAGTAAGATGTAATGCGTGTGTTTTTTGTATTCTTTTAGATTTGCTTAGACGTGGTAAAGGTAAAAGCAAGCACTTAATTCAAAAGAATTTTTCCACAGCTATATCTTGAATAAACTCCTTTGGTTTAAGTGCATTCAAGTATAAAAATGCTGCACCAAAGACATGAAGAAAGTTGTTTTAGCTTAGTATCTTAGAATCAGGCCTGTAAGTAAGTTATAGTAAATGCTATATTCTATTTTTATAGTAAGTTTTATTTGTTACTAAGTAGTTTAAGTTAAATTATCTATTAAGTATCATTAAATGTTAAATACTGTTAAAATTAAGTTTTGTTAAGTTTAAGTGTTGTTCAGTTTAATTTTTGTTAAGTTTAAGTGAAGTTAGATTCTGTTACATTTAAATTATATTAAGTTATGTAGAATTTAAAGTCAGTTAAGTTTTGTTAAAGTTAAGTTTTGTTAAATTTAAGTGATTTTACATGTAAGTTTTGTTGATTTGAAAATCTGTTAAGTTTAAGTTCTGTTAAGTTTAAGTTCTGTTAAGGTTAAGTTTTGTTACGGTTAAGGTCTGTTAAACTTAAGTTCTGCTAAGTTAAAGTTCTGTTGAGTTTAATTTCTGTTAAGTTTAAGTAAAGATAAGTTTAAGTGATGTTAAGTTCTGTTAAGTTTAAATATTTTAAGTATTTTAAGTCTAAATGTTATTAAATTTAAGTGATCTTAGATAGATTTATGCTTTTATGCTAGGCGTTTATTTTATGACTTGTGTGCAAAGTGTTGTCGTGAACATCAGAGAAACTGTAGTTAGAAGAGACAATCAGAAGCATTTGTGAGTGGAGCCATTCCTGTTTGAAGTATATCTGCTGTTTGAGAATGGAAAGCAAACTTACCAGACAATCGACGCAGATGAAACCTGCGCACATGTTACTCCTTTAGTTTATTTTTGTATGTTGTATTATCACACCTGAGTTTTGTTTGAGCCTTGTAGCAGCATAGAATCCTTTTTGTATCTGTCATATAGCATATCCTATAAATAGTGATAGCCTTTTTGGTTTGTCTCCCTGGCTTAGATCCATTGTAAGAGAGAAACCTTGCTAGTTGAAAATACTGCTTGTAATGTAATAGCTGTTAGAATTGCCTACTCTTGTATTGTAAAATGTGTGACACAGTTAGCCCATAGAACTTTGCTTCTTCAAAAAAAAAAAAAAACAAAAAACGGGAAATGTTGGGAATTTAGCTGACTAGAGACTGGAAAAGTACAAAGCCGTGGCTAATTCCAAGTCCTGCACCTGCAGGATAGTGTGTCCTTGGGCCTAGCTGAGTATGATAAAGAAATGGACAGCAAGACGTGAGAAGTAGAGAACGTAGGCCCAAAGGAATGTGGAAGAGTTAATAGTATAGTTTAACCAATAGATTGCTTGGCTTACAGAATATTCATAGGCTTATTATTTGCTGTATAAGTGTTTGATGCTTTTTTCAATAACTGGACCTGTGATGAACCATCTGGTGTCCTGGTCCCCTTCCTTTGACACCCTTTCTATTTCCAGTGCAGAAGTTTTGTTTCTGCTCCTCCCTCTTTCACAGAACATTGAACACTTCATTATTTCATGGTCACTGTGCCCCAGGCAGCCTCTGAGCCCCACATCTGCCACTAGCCCGCCTCTGTTTGTGAACAGCAGCAGGCAGAGCTTTCCTTGGCAGTGGGAGTGTTACCAAAAGTTTAGTAAAACAGAAAATTCCTTAACCCCAATGTAGCATTAGGAAGCAGCATTCTTTATTCAGCTGGATGCATGGGGAATAGCTCCTCCCAAATCTGTGCATGCTGAGTACAGGAAAGTCTCTCTTTATATTTTGTATTTTGCATACATATTCATTGCTTGTCCTGGACTAAAAATACATATGATAATAATTTCCCCAAAACCATTAACATATTTCCCCTCCCCTTTACCCATGCATTCTCCTGTCCTGGGGTCTCCCTGGTGGTCGTGGACCCCAATGTTCCCATGGGCCTGGCTGAGCTGGCAGAACACTCAGGCTGCTGATTTTCCAGTTCCCCTTCTCACACAATGGGCACTGTGTGGTTTCCACTGTCCTGGGGTTGTGGAGAACAAGCTCCAGGTGTCACCTCACCTGGTGGAGACAATTTATCATCTGGTACCATGTGGTCACAGAGTGGGCTATGACATCACAGAGTGGGTTAGGTGAGGTCATCGAGCAGCCATGGCATCATAGTCTGCCTCTGTGACATCAGAGATCCAGCTGTGACATCACAGTGCAGACTACGACATCACAGACTCTGGTGTGACGTCATAGACCAGCTGTGTGACATATGAAAATGGTCTGTGACATCACAGAGCAGGCTGTGACATCCCAGAGGGGCTGTGTGACATCCCAGCAGGGCTGTGTCAGGTCACTGGGTTGGTCACTCTGCCCCAGCTCCCCCTCACAGTTTCTCCCAACAACTCCAATGCTGTCCATGCCCAGCAGGGTCCCTGTCCCCCAGGATCCCCCCGGCCCACCTGGAGCCACAGCCTCCACCAAAGGATGTTCCACAGGATCCACCCCAGAGCCTGACATGGGGACAAGGGGCCAGGGCTGTGTGACCAGGACATCAAGGACGGGGATTATCCAGGTCACTGTGGCCTGGGTTGGGTTGCCCAGGGCAGGAAAGATGTCTGGCAGCTGGAGCAGGGTCTGGGAAGGGCCTCCAAGGTGGGGCTGGAGCCCCTGGGCTGTGAGCAGAGGCTGAGGGAGCTGGGCTGGTCCAGCCCAGAGCAGGGAAGGCTGAGGGGCTCCTCATCCCAGCCTGGCAGTGCCAGCCAGGAGGGGATGGAGAACACAGAGCCAGGCTCTTCACAGGGGGCTGGGGGAGACAAAAGCCAATGGGTGGAAGGGGAAAGAGGGGAGATCAGCCAGGACATGAGCAGATGAAATGAGTCAGGCTGCTTTCAGCATTTCCTCAACACCAAGGGCAGCCTGACCTCCCTTCTCCATCCATCACTGACAGATTTGCAAATCAGGAATTGTTTGAGCTGTTCTGTCCTCAGTCCAGGACAAGAATCCTCATACAATAATTTAATTGTGTTTATATCTATCACAGAACCACGTTAGTCAAAAATTAGTTTTAGTATGCAAAGCAGTTATGAACAGTGGACTCATCAGACATGCTGGGACATTGCACATAGCTCAGGCAAGAGTTTGTAATTGTGTGATTCTTATTTTAACGGTGTAATTTTTATTGAGTTATATCCTGTTCAACTATGGTTTGTTGGCTAGGTCAAGTGTGGGCTGGAGGGAGCTCAGATTTGCACAAGGCTGCTCGTGGTGCCAGCCTTGGATGGGGAAAATGGTGGGGTGGGGATAGGGACAGAGTCTGATTGATTGTCAGCCATGAAAGGTCTTGATTTTCATACCCAGTCAAACTGCATGAGGAGGTACTTGGATTCAACGTCAATTAGAGATTGCACATTTCAATGAATTACTAGTAAAAACAAATTACAGGACCTAAAAAAATATTTTCTTGCTGTTTTTTTAAATTCAGGGTATTCACATTGAATTGGCTTCTGAAATCTGACTAATTAACCACACATTTGAACACTTAAATCAAATTATTCCCAGAAGCTTAGCTTGTTTAGCTGTTCTGAATGTTAATGAGCCCTGGGGCACTGAATTCCTGCACTGAAGAGCTGAAGGCTGAACAAGCCTCTGGAGCAGGAAAATTCAGCAGCAGCCTCCAAGGTGCTGAGGATGTCAGCAGCCCCCAGTGAGGCCATCCCTGCCCAGAGACCGTGGGGGAATGGGCAGACAAGGAGAGCGTCCCTGGGGCTGGGGCAGCACAACTCAGAGGCAGCAGCGGCTCCAGCTGGGAAATGGAGTGTGGAATGGGGCTGGGAAAGCCCTGCCTGGGCTGGGCCAAGCAGGACACACAAGCCCTGACTTCCATCCAGTAGAAAACTCTGTCAAGGAGATATTTAAAAGGAATTACAATTGTTGCTGTATTCTGAATTGGACTCCCTGGAGAAACACCAACAAGAGATCCTCAGGAGCTCAAAACAACAAAACAGTCTTTACTGTTAACTTTAGAAAATCAGAGAATTTTTGGCAAAAGATTTAATATGGCATTCAATCAACATAGAACACTTCTTAAAGCACTGACTTGGCCCATTCAACTTCACAAACTCTAAGCTATTTGAATTTTACATCATTCAACTTTGCAAAAGGACCAAAATAGAAGAAAAGGACAGAAAGAGAGAGAGGCAAAAAGGATACAGAGGAGCATACACAGAGGTACCAACTCCTGGATTCCAGCAGTGTTTAGATGGAAATTCCAAGAGGAGGTAGGGTCAAGATGTGTGCTTGCCTTGTGGTCAGCCTTCAATACCCCTTGTTCTCCCTGGGCCCTTCCCCCAGCTGGGACTGTGGGTCATTTGGTCCCTCAGGAGCTGGGCTGGGGCTGCAGAGGTGGCTGTGGAGCATTGCCTGTGCTGTGCCAGGGACTGGCAGCCACTGCTGGGCTGGCATAGAGGCTCTGGGGGAACTGGGGTTCCAGGGCAGGGCAGGGCTGGGGTTCCAGGGCAGGGGAGGGCTGGACCTGCCCCTTCCTCCCCTATTGGAATAAGATCCCAATATTACCAGGTAGATCATGCCTGGGCTCGTCTGAACCCTGCTGCTGGGCCAAAGGCAGCAACTGTGGTGTTTCACCTCAGAGACATTTTTGGCTGGCTGGATGGTGCAGCTGAGCGCCGAAACAAGTCCAGACTCGTAGAAACTCAGTTTGCCTCAGCTGGGAAGGCTTCAGGCTAAGGTGAGGAGGAAAAGGAGACAGATTCTGCCAGAGGGTTAAAATCAACAGTTTATTCCATGGTCACAGACATCGGAATCTTAGGTAACAGCTCCAACAGAATTCCGACCGCATGGCCTGAGTGACTTTTTAAGCTCCGGGGGGAGGGGGAGGGAAGGGACAGGTGAGCCACCAACCAGGTGGGAGGGGCAGGGTCTCAGGGAACGATGACAACCAGACAGACCAATGACCTCTGGGCACAGGGGCATCTTTTGAACCTGACCAGCCACAGCATGCCTTGCTGGAATGTTAAGACTGATTGACAGCCCAGCAGGGGGCGAGGGGAAGAGAGATATTGCCACACCTGGGAAGGGGCTTGGAAGTTTAAAACAGGAAATTGCAACACACTGCAACACTCCCCACACATGAAATGTCTTGAGTCAAGAAACTCCTCCACTCTGTCACAATAGGGAATACTGGAGGTGAAATCCCAATTCTGGCCATGGGCACCTAGATAAGAAGGACAGTTCTTTTCCTTAGGAATGAAACCCCGGTTCTCAGTAAATTTCTGGTTTGATTGTTTAGATTCTGTTTGGTTTTGTTGTTGCTTTGTTTCCTTGGTGTGCCTGAAGTGTCCAGTCAGGAGCAGAGTGACTCTTGCCAAGGAACTTTGTGCTGCTGTCCCTTAATATTCAATCTGGTTTTTGCTGATCCCTTGCTGGGGATTTTTTCAGCGCTCTCAAGGCCTCGTTGGTAGCAGGGTGAAGGAGCCCTGGCCCAGGCTCTGGCCCTGGGAGGAACGAGGACGCTGCTGAGGGGTCCCTGTCCCCCTGTGCCACCCCCAGGGCCCCGGCCCCCCGTCCCCGTGTCAGGCTCTGGGGTCGATCTCGTGGAACATCCTCTGGGGGAGGCTGCGGGGCCGGGGGCAGGGGGACCCGGGGGGACAGGGGGGGACCCTGCTGTGCACGAGCAGGGTTGGACTGCTCTGGGGGGAGCTGTGAGGGGGGCCGGGGCAGTGACCTCCCCAGTGACCTCACACAGCCCTGTGATGTCGCACTGCCCCTGTGATGTCACAAATCCCCTGTGATGTCACATTGTTCCTGTGATGTTACAAAGATCCCTATGATGTCACATAGCTCCTGTGATGTCACACAGCCCCTGTGATGTCACACAGCCCCTGTGATGTCACACAACCCCTTTGATGTCCGACTCCCTCTGTGATGTCCCAGAGCCAACTCTGAGACGCCACGCTATGATGCGATACAGCTGCTCTGTGATGTCACAGAAGTCTCTGTGATGTCGAAAGTCACTCTATGATTTCACAATCTCTACTGTGATGTCACAGCCTGCTCTATGATGTTACACAGCCACCCAGTGTTGTCACAGCCCACTCCCTGATGTCACAGAGCCACCTTCTATGATGGCAGGATCTGCTCTATGGCCTCACACCCTACTCTATGATGTCACAGCCAGCTCTGTGATGTAACAGCCCCCCTCAGTGATGTCACAAAACCCTCTCTGTGATGTCATACTGACACTCTGTAAGGTCACAGCACATACTTTGACCTCACTGCACGCTCTATGATGTCATGCAGCCATGCCATGATCTCATAGCCTGTTCTGTGATGTCACACAGTCCCCTCTATGACACTGTAGCTGCTCCGTGACCTCACACAACAAACTCTGTGATGTCACAGCCCAATCTGTGACCTCACACAGCCCACTCTGTGCTGTCACACAGCCCCTTGCTGACATCTCAGCTGCTCTGTGCCTCTATGACACAGCCACAGAGGAGCTGCTGTGACACAGCCCCCTCTGGGACATCCCACAGCCCCTGCCAGTGCTGAGCCCCTGTGAGCTCTGTCTGTGCCCTGCTGGTGTCCCTGAGGGTCCCTGGCAGTGCCCCAGCCCTGCTGGGCTGTGCACAGGAGCTGCTCCTGGCCAGAGCTGTCTCTCTGCAGCGCTGCCCTTGCCAGGAGCTGCCTCTGGGCCAGGAGCCCAGCCCAGCTCAGCAGCACAGACACAGCACAGGGACTTTAATGAGCCTCTGGGGATTTGGTGCTCTTTGCATCAGACTCATCAGTGCCTCAGAGTGGGCTCAAAAACTTCTCAAGACTTCAAAGTGAGATTGAAACACTGAAGTTTCTTGTACTTTCAGTAGATCTAGGTGAGGCATAAGACTGATAAAGTGTCCCCACGTTCCAGGTAGAGGAGAGAACTGGTGGCAGTGATGACAAGTTGGGGCAAGCAGGGGAAAGGTGTCTCTGATCCTGAGCAAACCTGCGCCTCTGTCCCTGCAGGCTGTCATCATCCCCCGGCTGCCCCACCTGGCTGGCCCCTTCCTTTGCTGACCGTTCTGCCTCCTGCCTGCCCCTGCCTGCCCACACAAAGCCTTGGGCTGCTCCAGGCTCCTTCTGGGGGACATGCTGCACCACAGCCCTGCCCTGGCAGGGAAATT